>NC_071534.1:15617348-15920378 GCF_026979565.1 Vidua chalybeata | reverse complement strand
GGTGGCTGGGACACATCCTGGTGCCTGGTTCATTTTGTTTTTAAACACCCAGGGGAGTTCTAATCTGTCAGTACCAGCAGGTAGTTGGAGCAAAATTTGTTACTTGAACATGTAGCTGATCTAGCACTATACACCAGGATCTGTTCTTGGCACCTCAAATAATGATAATCTTTTTTACTTAAATGGTGTATTAAGACAGTAAGTTGTGACATATTTTTAATAATTTTAAAAATAAGTTTATATTAAAGGAGATCCTCAGATTGGTGAAAATTTTCTCATGGCAGAAGATTACTGGTATAATGTGTGCTGCTTTCTCTTGATAAAATTATGCCTTGTGTACAGGTTTGCCATTTCATTTTCAAAAGTTTTATCAAACCTAGTGATAATGTGGCTTTCACTGTAGGGAAAATTAGTGATTATTTGCAGCACCCAGCATGTTTATTATAACTTAAACTTTATATCTGGATGCCCATGTTTTGAAATAGATCTTTATGTTTTATACTGGATCTGTGAGAACCATCCTATTTGTCCTTCCATATTGAAGATGCAGTTTGCAGTGAGTCGAAAAAAGCACCTTTAGATGGTGTTCCTTGAGGCCATACCTGAGAAATAAAATTCTTCTGCAATCTTCAAGAGATGTTTCCCTTTTAGTACTTTACCAAGGATATTGAAGTCAACAGGAACTTGAGCACATCTTCAGGGTATTGCATTACTATTCTTAGAAGAGTATGATATCTAAACATGAGTGCATCATGCATTAGTTTTCTGTTACATTATCCCATGGCAGGTGCATTAAACTATTTCCTATTCAGGTGTTTATGAATACATTTAGTGAAGGGCATGATTGAAAATTCCCAGAAAGCATAATAGACAGAGTATTAGAAATTACAAGAAGCAATGTCAGTGGAACATCATACAGTTGACTGATTACAGATTAACCAAATACATTATGGCTTAATTTAAATGGATCTAGCATTACCCATCACCCAAAAATCTTCTCTACGTGGGATTTTCCTTCTAAAGTGGGACAGTTATGGTCAAAGTAAATCCAAGCTGTTGTTCTTTGTTAGACTTAAAATAGAACAAAATTCATAAGGTGGTTTGAAATTACAATTGATTTTTTTTATTAATAGATCAGCTATTCAAAAAATTTTATTTAAGATCTGAGGAAGTTCTACATGGATAATTAATGTTTATAATCTCATTTGTATTATTAATATAATATCAGACCAAGTTTTAGTGTGAAGTTTTGGACTTCATTATAGGAGATATAAACCAACTGGGGAAAATCCAGAAGAGAGAAACACAGCAAGATCATTAAGAAGCTGGAGCACTGACATATGAGAAGTTGAAAGAGTTGTTCAGACAGAATAGCACTAAATAGGATCTCATTAAGGTGTCCTCAACTAAACTACTTCTTTTTGGGTTAAAAAGGGCCCCAGTCTTATCAGTTGTATCAGGTGTGCACAGCAAGGGGAAAGTGGGAGCAGATACAAAATGCAACAAGGAAATTTATGTTGGGTATTACGAATAAAAATCACAGTTAGGGTAATCAAGCTCTGTGAAAGACTGGCAAGAGAGATGGTGTAATATCCATGACTGAAAAGACTTAAAATTTGACTGCACAATTTCCCAAGCAAACTGAACTAACCTCAAAATTAGCTCCAGCTTTGAAATTTTTGTATCTCAGAGAAAGTGATTGAATGAGATGATTCCAAAGGTCCATTTCATATATTCTGAATGTCTTCACAGTTAAATTCTCATCATAAGCATTCTGTCTTTTCTGGCAACAATATCCACAGCTACAAGTTCTTCTGGTGCTGAAGCTTGGCCAAAGAATTGATTGTGATCAATCATGTTCACTACTTGCTACTGTTACTTGGATTCTTAAGCAGTGAGACTGTTGGACAAGAGTAATTTTCTCCTCCCTTTCTCTTTGATATTATTATTTTCTCATTGACTAATTTAAGGTGTACTAATTTAGTAACTCTCCTTATCTGTTACTTTCTTCATTAGGAGTTGATAGAGATGGTTGCATGTTTCCTTTGTTTTCCACTGCAGTCTGTCATTGTTAAAGGTGGCATTCTTCACAAACAACTTCACGGTAAAGTAGTTCTGGTACCTAGAAGTTCCTTCAGGCTCTGAAAATTATCTTTTCAGTTATCTTTTATTGGGATAGAATTTCTGTTGTCCTAGTCAGTCTATTATTTACATTGTCACAAACACTCTGAAAAGATGAAATTATTCAAATTGTCTTGCTGTCTGGACCACAAACATTTAGATTTTTAGGAGAAAAGAAACAGGTATGTTGCAAGTTTTTTGGGTAGTTGTGTATTGTGGTCTTTGGTACAAGTCATTTGATCAGCTTTTGACCAGTTTCATTATTCCTTTCCTAGTGGTTAATGGAGGACTTTATGGCAGTACTGAATGCAGTTCAGTGTATCTCCTACATGCCTCTCTAGGACTGCCAAAAGCAGAGATGTTATTAATGCATGTCCTAGCTCCAAGTTTCTCAGGAAGTGTGTGTAGAATGGAATGTGAGGTGCACTTGCCTTACATGTGTTAGAAAGGAAAAAACCTGGTTGGTTTGGATTGACTGGGTATATTTACTCCATCACTATAATAAGTGAGTTACCCTTGATGCAATCTGCTTACTGGTGTCTAGATTAATTTTTTAGATGAAGCTCTGTATAGCTGAAGAGGAGAGTTTGAATTCTCCTGTATATGTATTTATTTGAAGACAAAAAAAATTACAGATGAGTTTTCTATTATATGTACTTTCATGCATGACTTCAAGAGATGGACATCTTAGTAAAAAAATTAATACATCTTCATGTAAAATAAATGTGTATCACAGATGCTGGAAGAGACCTTAGGAGGTCATCTGCAGAGGTCAGCTAGAAGAGGTTGCCCAGTCAGATCTTGAGTATCTCCAGGAATGGACACACTGTGTCTTGGGCCATCCCACTCAAGTGTTCCATAATCTTTACAATAAAAAAGTGTTTTCTTATTCCCAGGTGGAATTTAATGTGTTGAACTTCATGTCTGTTGCCTCTTGTCCTGCCACAGGGCACTACTGAGAAGAGTTTGGCATTGTCTTCTCTATATCCTCCCACTGTATACTTACTGTGAGATCCTCCCCAAGCCTTCTCTAGCCTAAACAGTGCTACAAGACTCAGCTTCTACTCTTAAAAGATACTCCAGTCCCTTAGTTTTGGAAGTTAAGGTTTTTTTTTCTTTCAGTAACAATTGTGAAATAATTATGCTGATAGTTTGGACTGAAGTTTCTCAAATGTTTTTATTTTGATTTCTTTTATCCTGAAAATACAGCTTTATTTAAAGAAACTTTATCCCCTTACATAAAAAGAATTCAGAAAAATATCAGGAGAAAAAAATCACCATTTTATTCATACAGCTATAACTTCCCCTCATTTTATGTTTTCATCTTAATTACAGGAATAAAGAAATAGCAATAGAACCAATAAAAAAAGAATCAAATGCTATTGGAAACACTTAAAACATTGGGAATTGCTGTTCTTTTATTGCCTGAATTATTGACAAAGTAACTGCTCTCATTCAACTTCAAAATATTTTATGCATAATTTATGTTTTATAGTATAGTACCAACTGTCGTAGTAAAACCTTATTTTATGTTGCTGTCTTTACAATGCTGAAATATTGATGATGATTTGATAGTAACTATGTTGAATTTGGTATAATATCCTATTCACTCAATGCTTAGGTTGTGTTCAGGGTAGAAAGACTAATTGGTCACCTTTGTAAGGGTAAAATCCACATATTGTCTTTTGGAGAATATGGAACTTTCTTCCTCAGATAGTTTACAAATATGAGTTCTGCTTGTGTAGCTCAATGTCTAAGTGTGAAAATAGTTTCCAAGGAATGGAAATGGCCTTGGGAAGAAGTGAATAATCATAGTATATGCATATACATCGTTATGAAACCCTCCACAGTGTGTGGAGGAGCATTTAGAAATTGAGTTTATTCTGTATTTGCAGATGCCTGTCTTTGCTTATTGCAATAACCACATTTAAAATTAAGTTAAATTTAAAATAAAGTTACATTTTACAGTGTGCTAAGGAGATAGATAGTTTCTAATTGTGGATTATATACATATGGATTATTGTTCCTCTTTTATATTTCATTTGAGATCCATGGGTTGAGGTCTAAGTTTAGAACTATGTACTCCTTTTATTTCACAGTAAACCACATCACTAGAAATACTAAATTAAGAATAAAAAATAATATGACTTTTATAGTATAACTAACTTGAGTACTTCTTCTTATTTTTAATCTTGTGGTTGACTGCAAGTTTGTGGTTGATTTATTTCTGCACACATAAGACGATGCAGCTGAAATTAGAACTCCTTGATTTCCAGTGCCTATAATTCACTTCATCCACCATGTACAAGTGTAAAGAAGGTAGTAGAGCCTGCTACCAAATCTTTGTGATGTTTTAATGGCTATCATTGCAGGATGCAACTGGTAAGAGCTCAATTCAAATGATCTGAATTTTGATTTCTTTCCTCCTTTTTCTTTTATTAATTTTATTTATAACACACAATATTAATTGCATTTTGTTTTTATAGGTGTTTTAGTTTGTACTGGCATTGGTTAAAACATCTTCTTGAGTCTCTCCTCCCAGCCCCATAGCTGTACCATTCCAATTTTCCTTCAACTTTTTGTGACTGTGGTCAAGAAATCAGTTTCTTTTTTATTGCATAAGAAACCAATGGGAAACCAGCTACGTTCAAGTTTGAAAGAAAAAGAGGTCCACCTTGAGCTTGAAGAACAGTTCACATTATAAAATTCAATGCAATTTTATCTTTAAATCGACAGGGGTCATTTGTGTCTCTTGCTCTGTAAAATAGTTTTTTTCCATAATGTGATTTATCTATGGGAAATGTAACTTAAAATTGATTATGAATAATTCCAGTATATAGTCCTGTAGTTTGGACTTTTTGTGACTCCAGGTATCTTCTGTTACAGTTTTCCATGCTCAGGTGGACTAGAGCACCTTTTTAATTTCACTGTAATGATTTGGTGTGGAAATGGAGCTGTGCCACCATGTGATCCATTAACAAAGTGATACAAAATTCTCTCTGCTATACTGGAAGCTGGCTAATCTTTCAGATCAGTATATCCAGTCAAAGCTTTCAATTACTAGAAGCTCTCAATACATTATCAAACAATTTGACCTACTACAGGCTTGTGAACTGTGAGTAGGAGATGTAAGACAGCATTCTGTAGTTCGATTTTATTACCTCAGCCTTCCAGAAGCTGAAACTTTGTCACAGAGATCAATTGAATGTGCCTCCTACCCTGCTTCAACTATGATGAGGCATTGGAGTTCCTTTCTTCTCTATTTAAATTTCCTCATTTATACTTTCCTTTGTTTTTCATTTTTGAGGGATTTTCAGAGGTAGTATGACAGACTGGCACTATGGAATTTCCTAGTTCCAGCATATTCTTCATCATGGGTATGGATATCCAACTCTCACTTTCATCCTTGACCTGATCTCACAGGACAGAAACTTGTTTTTTCTTCTGGAGAGACCGTCTAATTAATTATGGAAAATAATATCTCTGATAAGTGGGACAAATTTCCAATGTTTAACTAGGTCCCTCTCACCTAGGAAGGCTTCTTTCTCCTTGATTTGTGATGACTGGGAAGTGAGAAGTGAGAAATGTGTCAGTTCAGTAAGGCTTTGGCTGTCTTTAATTTCAACTTGCTTTGTATTGGTGGGATTAATTCTTTTTTCCTACCCAGTACTTCTGGCTTCCTTCTGTAGAATATGAAGTTTCTTCCAGAGTCCCTGTTTATAAAACTTAAATGTAGGTATTTTCGGTGTGAAGGATTTTCATATGCAATATGAAAAATATGCATAGTATATGCATATACTATGCCTTTGATTTTTTGAACTGAAAAAAGACCGCTTTTTTTGTTAAGTGTTTTTTTCCGCTAAAAAGTTGAAGCGATTCGTGCTGCTATAGCCATTAGCAATATTTTCCTAGAATAAGGTAATTCTGAGTCCATTGTGGATTCCTTTCCTAAACTTTTGCCAGAATGAGACTCCTAGACTGCCTTGCAGCCTTGCAGGTGTACTATGCAGTTAGGGATGTGCTGCTAGGAATTTCCATCAATATGATGTGAAGGAGGAGAAAAGAAGAAAAGAAGTTAACATCAGTGGTATATTGTTTGGGATATTCACATCTACAACTTTCCTCCCCCTTATCCTCTATGCTGGTGTCAAGCAGTCAAGCAATGAACTAAAAAAGGAATTTGGGTCAGTGTACCACTACTTCTTCCTTCTATGCCCTTTGCTGGGAGAATCAAAGGCATAAAGCAGAAACATGAACCGTGGGCCAGAAGCTCATCATGATCTGTCTGGACCCAAACTCAAAACAGTGGTGCTCTTGCATCCTCTAAGCTGATAAATGCTGCTAGTGAATGACAGGCTTCTGCCAAATTTGTGACAGGAATGTGAGGCTGCATCTAACTTTAACATGCCAGGGAACGTTCCTGGGTACTGGAAGGTGCCATGTGGCATTCTCCCAAGGAAAGAGCTACCAAGCAGAGCTGAAGAATTAGTATGTGCCTAGGGCCTGATAGACAATCTGGATGCAGCTATCCTGTTTAGAAGGTTTGAGTAGTGTAGGTGTGGAGCATTCTATACCAGTGTAACCTTAGTGCCAGAAAATAGTTCCAAACATGTTTCGTTTACTCTTGGTGGTGCAGCCTGAGTTCCTAAATGGTTCAGAGCTGAAGTGACAAGAGAACTGACATGGTATTCAGGGTCTGGCAGAATGGAGGGTTCTAACCTGCGTACAACCCTTGACATATTTTCTGGGAGCTAAGCAGAGCCAGATAGTTTTAATGATATCAATTGTGCTTTGATCTCAACAGTATATAAACAGTCTAGATTCCAGACTGTCCACTGCTATTTTGTAAACGAGGACTGAAACAATTGTGCCTCTGTGACATGGAAGAGAAGTACATAAAACTCTACTGCCTAAAAATTATTGTCTGGAGAATCTGTTAGGGATTTTAGGTTGTTCAAAGTGACTCGATGTGGGAAAGCCAAAAACCAGTTTCTGTTTGTAAAATTAAAAATACAGTCCTGTACCAATTTACTTCTATGTGAAGATTTTTGTAACTGTGATGGCTACCAAACTGAAGCTGTAAAATTCATCTTGCCATTCAAAAAAACCTCCAAGCTGTTCTGAAATTATTTCATACCCTAGACTGTTCCTAAAGTTTTGTCTTCTATGTGGCAGAACTATATGATCAATTAGGTTAAAATTTGTATTTCACATAATGAGAATCTGTTCCTTCATTGGTTGGACTGTTAAAGTTTTATGTTTTACAAAAAAAAAAAAAAAAACTTTTATTTCTGTTATGTTTACTGTATATCTGTAGATTTGGTATAGCTTTAGAATTTCTGCAACCATGAATTGCATCCTGGTATTCTGTTTCCATGCCCAAGGAGAAATTAACCTTCCAGCTTTGATTATGCTTTTAGAGAAAATATTTACAAATTCTCTGTGCATTCAGTCTACTCTGAACTGGCATGATCAAAGTCTGTATGGAATCATGGCTGTATGGAATCTTTATGCTAATAATGTACCCCTAATTAATTCAGTGTCTCCATTATCAGTATGATAGGAGCAATGCTGTGCTCTGTGTGTTTTTTTCAAATCACGTCCTGTGCAGGTCTTACATATAAACTTAGGTTGAGCTCTCATGCCTTTTAAGATGCCAAGTTCCTTCAGATCACTTTGCACTCTTTTCAGGTGGCTTCTTGAAAATCCAGGAGATACTTATTCCAGTAACTAGACAGTTTTTAAACATTTACCTTCTACTACAACCCACTCACCCTAGGAGAGAAAAGTTCCTTGAATTTTGCTAAATTAAGCTGTCAGACCCATCTATATAAGCTTCTTTGCCTGTGTGGACCATGGGGAGGCCAGCCCTGAACTGCCATCTAGCTGGGCCTTGGCCACTTTTAAAATTTAATTCCATTGGAAGGATATATATATGTATGTATATATATATATATATATATATATATATATGAATTTTCTAGTGTGACTCCAAATATGACAAGTGTAGTTTTGGTCAGTATTTCAGCACTTGGGGGAAAATGCCCCTTTTCTTACTATTTGAAATCCAATTGTGCTCCCTTTGGTGAAATGATGGCTTCATCTGGATAATTTTACTGCCAAGACTGAACTGACAGTTAAATCTAGTTGTTAAATGTGACCTTAGAACGAGGTATAGTAAAAGATCTTTCTTTCCAAAATTAAAGATAATTGAAATTTAAAGTTAATTCAGAATCAGGTAAATTCAGCTGGAGTCTGTTTTTCAGGGGGTTTTGTGTCTGGATTCTTTTAAGAGTTAATGCTAACTAGCTTCTAGAGAACCTGGTCCATGTGTATGTCAGAGGCCTTGCCATCTCCATAATTTTCTAAAAACCTACAGCTTTCTGGCGATTTCACGAACAAGGATCCCTTCCTCTCTGCGAATGTATGACCTTTAAAGGAAAAAAGGGAGAGATTTATATATATAATAAAGGAAGGTAGGATGGAATCTACCATCTACACATGCATTTCATAACCTTTTCTGGTGTATCATTTCCCTTTTTGTTATAGGCCAGTCTAGCCTTGCGTGATACATTTAGTTTAGTACCTAAGCTATTTAACTGGGGACTTGCTTTTTACTGCTCAATTATATAAAGATTTAGGAACATTATTTGGATTAAACACAGCTGAAAAAAATCACAGTAATTGTTCTATGGGTCCTTCAGGTACCATAGTGCTGATACTAAATTAGAGAGAGACATGTGATGAATCATTTTGCATGGTGTCTTATTATGGAACTGGGCTCTCTCCTGCAATTTTTTTTTTTTTTAATCTATGATATTAGGAAGAATATTTGCAGACAAATTTGGGTTCTCTAGATATCTCTTACCAAACAGAAAGTTCAGAAAGGACATTAAATTATTCCTGTTGTGGCTGAGTCTTGTTATATATTTTAAAAAAAGGTATTTGCCAAAACAGATTTTGTGAAGTATCCTATCAGTTCAATTTAAAGGAGAAGAAAGATGCTGAAAAGATTTTTCTGAAAGATTATTCTTTAAATACATTCCCCCACATTTAGCATTTTTATTTTAATATTGTTGAAAAGTTCATGATCCAGAGAGCTGCAATTCTATGGAGCACTTGCAATACTTTTGGAGTTGGTCTCAGGTTCATTTTCTGGAAAACATTCCACAGTAAAACTATTTGAGGTACAAAGAATATTTCTTTCTTGATGTGTAATTGGTTTTTGGAAAATTAAAAAACACAGTGTTCACTTTAGATACATCTGGAAATAAGTGATTGGTTATTGTTCTTTTTAAGCTGTTTGAAAGTCTACATCAGCTAAATCTTCCTTTATAGTAGAAGCTTATGTGTCATTTAAACCTCTTAGTTTTGGATTTCATTTCTACATTTGATAAGGCTTTTAAATAGAGTAGAAACAATAACTTCTAATGGATTTAAATAGGGAATTCTAACATAAATAGACTGAAAATTTACTGAATAATTTTACAGTAATTACATTTTGCCTCCTAAGCTGTGTGTCATAAATGATTTTGTTCAATGGAAAGCATCATGTTGGATGAATTGATATTTTCCAAGTGATCTAAATGATTGCTAGCATATCTTACCAAATACTTTGTCAGTCATGTGATGGATATGACTTTTGTAGTTATTTCAGTAACAGTGTTCAGGAAATTTTAAATTGTGACATTGTTGTTACATATCCAAAAGCTTTGGAAGACCTTTGTAATATGTCACTGTGGAACTTCAGTTTCTATTTAAAGTATGTTATTTGTCTTTGTGAAAGTAATTTTGTGGTTATAAAAGTATTTCTAGTCATGATCATAGTAATGCTTTGGATGCTGCTGAGGTAATTCTGACCTCTGTTGGCAAAGCATAGCAAATGAAATGTGTGCAGAGTAGCATCCTTCTGTTTTGATATTATTTATTTCAAATATGACATGTTGCTGAGAGAAGAAATTAAGGAATTAATTCTATATTTTTATTGTTGGAAAGTTTTTTTCTGTCCTACTGTTCCAGTTAGCTAGAGCATAGCTAGCTAACATAGGATAGAGAATTTATGCTTAAACTGTCCTTTGTAAATAACATTATCTGATTTAGTAATTTTGTATCATGCAATAGTTTCATCCAATATCATTCTTATTCAGATTTTCTATGCTATACCAAAAAACATTTGAACATTTCACATTATAATAGCTCTATGTGTTAAAGATTAGATGTTACAATGATTCCATTTGAGGTTTGCAGTATGTCTGATAAAGGCCTCTCTTCAAGGCTCTGAAAAAACTTGATCAGTGGATTGGTTTTGCCCAGCTGTACATAATGCAGTAGCTAATTTCACCCTGAATGACTTCCTTATTTAACTTGATAATCAATTTAAGAGAAGAAAGAAATGTTGATGTAATCTGAACGTTCTGTGTAGTGACTACCATTTCTATAATGTTTTTGTCCTATCTATATTTTGTATGTCTTTCCTAAGCTGTGTCCTTGTTAACGAAGTTAAATCAAAGCTGATGGAAAGAATGAGTGTTAGCAGTTGGATGGAGGCAGTCAACATGCAGATACTCCATGGTAGCACTCTAGCAAATGCAATAAGAGCACCTCTGATTTGAAACGATGTTTCTCCAAAGAACAGGCTCAAATAGTTTAATATTTATGTTACTAAATATAAACATAATGTTTACATTATACAGTTCAGCATTATAAAGTCACCCTTTTAGGACAACAGGAAAGAGTTTTAGTACTCTTTTGCATTCATTTTGATCAAGGTTACTTTCAATTACCTTATATCTTGTAAAAATGTAATTTTGCACACTTCTGATGTCCTCTGCCTTGCTTATTGTCTGCTTAGGTTCATGGAGTCTAAATAACTGAGGAAATATTCTACTGGAAAGCGCAAATATTCTACATATGTTATAGGACATTGATAGACTTCAAGAGCCTTAATATCTCAGGATTCATATTTTGGAAGTGAGTTCCTGGAGCTGTAGTCTTTCACAGTTCTGAGTTTAGGCTAAGGTTTTTAGCAGGTTGTCCAAAAAGGTTGGACATTATTACTGCTGTTATGAGATGAAGATATGGAAGATTTGAATTGAGAATATGGGAAATCATGTGGATAACATTTAATATCATGTGGATGCAAACACAAGAAGTGAGACTCTCATATCTGTTACATTTTCATATGTTAAGATAGTGAGGGATTGATTACATTGATGCAGGGATTAATGTTACTATAGTTGATTTCTGAATCTCATTTTCAAATCTCAGCATAAATTGAGAATGAGGTGTGAGATGGCCTTCAAGAAACAAGAGGAAATGGAATCATGCATTTTTTTTCTGTCTATTTTGCTTGTGTCTGAAAGAATTATTCTACTTTTGAGGAAACCCAGATGAGGAAGGACAAGGCATTAAAGCCAGCTGAATTGCAGACTCTATATATAGCACACTCTGTTCTGTGTGTCCTAGAGCTATAACAGAGTCTCATCTCAGGTTGGTTTCTAAGATGAACAATCTTTAGTACTGGATTGAGGTCACAGATCTAACAGCATCCATATTCAAAAATCTTTGATGCAAATTGTTACTCTTCCCAGTGCTGCTTCCAGTGCCAGAGCTTCAGGAATTTTTTTTCGACTTAAACAAATGTCAGTAAGTGTTCCAGGATGCATAATTAATCATTTAGAGGTTTTAAAATCTCCTTTTCTAGTAAATATTGACTTTGCCTGTCTGTGATAAGAATGTTTTTAAAATTGCAAGCACCATGCTGGATGGGAATACTGTGTTGGATCTCCAAAAATGAATTGTGGAAAAAAGTCTCTTTTCTTATTAAAGATTCAAGGTCAGTTGAATTAGGAAAAAGAATGGCTAAGGGTATATCTTTCCTTGTAAAATATGTCATCATATCTGTATTCTTGAGAAAAAGATAAATATGACTTTGCTTCAGTTTATTTCTGATAAAAGTAATATTAGAGTGGCTTTTAATTTTTTTTATTTTAATGCCAGCTATTTTTTTGTAAAAGAAGGAGTCAGAATGGTCCTTCTGAGAATGTGCTCTGCTCTTCAAAAGAAAATAATGATGTATATATACCATACCTCAGCATTCATGGGTATATTCATGTAAGTGTATGGAATCTAAAAATCATAGAATAAGCTGAGTTGGAAGGGACCCACAAGGGTCATCAAAGTCCAGCTCCTGGCTCTGCATAGCGCCATCCCCAAAAGTCACACCCTGTGCCTGAGAGCATTGTCCAAAAGTTCCCTGAGCTCTGCCAGGCTGGTGCTGTGACCGCTTCCCTGGGGAGCGTGTTCCAGTGCCCAAACACCCTCTGGGTGAAGAACCTTTTTCTAATACCCATCCTAAACCTCCCCTGACACAACTTCAGGTCATTCCCTTGTGTCCTGTCACTGGTCACCACAGAGTAGAGATCAATGTCTGCCCCTCCTCTTCCCCTCACAAGGAAGTTGTAACTGCAATGAGATCTCTCCTCAGGTCTCCTCCAGGCTGAACAGACCAAGTGACCTCAGCTGCTCCTCATACAGCTTCCCCTCAAGGCCCTTCACCATTTTTGTAGCTCTCCTTTGGTTGCTCTCTAATAGCTTTAGATCATTCTTATATTGTGGCACCGAAACCTGCACACAGCACTCGTGGTGAGGCTGCACTAATGCAGAGTAGAATGGGACAATCCCCTCCCTCAACCAACTGGTGAGTGTTTGATGTGATATGCAAGGGCTTTCACAACCACTCCGAAGACTGATTTCTGTTGTGCTTATAGAAAAATAATTATTGTTTATGTAATTTCACGAAGTATTAGTTGTGTGAAAAGAGTTGAAAGAACCCAGTATTTATTTATGGAGGGAGTTTAATATAGGAATGTACCCATAAGTATTGTATTCACACTGAAAAAAGATATAGCTACGGCAATTAACCTTTCTCTATTATATGGCCTAATAGTAAATAACACAGTGAGCTGTGTTCCTGGTTAATCTTGATCAATCTGTAGATCTTATACAAAGCACATTATATAATGGGAAGGTTTAAATTTACTGATGTACATGGGAAAACAGATTCCTAACATTCCCTACAAATGCATGCCACATTTAGAAATTTGGTTGACTGCATCACTGGAAGAAATATGTTTTTGAGAACATTCAATATTAACAGTATTCTGAAGAGCTGCTAATTTTCTTTCAATAACTATTCTTTTCTGGAGAGTGAATAGTATTTGTTTTCTGCCAGATCCTCCTTGGTATTGCTTTCACAGGTGTTTTAATACACAGATAAATCAATACATTTAATGATTCTTCACATATCATATATATTTATGATACTAAAAAAGGTATCTTAAGGCTTTTCCTCAGTCCATACTCGACTTTTGTTTGATGTCAGCTGCTTTTTATTGAGCTTATATATGACTGGACTTATGTCCTGCTGTATTTTAATTGCAAGAGAAGAGCTTTAGCTGAAGCTGGGAGTTTTAGGATGTAAGAATTTGTATTCAGACTGTCCAATTTGAATTTGATTCTCAGTTATCAAAGCATAAATAACCCGTGTATATACTGGACCTGTTGCACTGCAAGACCTGGGAGAGGATTTCAGCATGAGCCCAAGGGAAGAGAGCTGCCTGCAGCCGAGTCCTGCTCATGTTTGCTTTGTTCTGTAGTTTGATAACCATGCTGTGATTTTTAACATGTCTTTGTGTACCCGTTGGGAGCTAACAGTGATTAGTCTGTGCATCCTGTCTTATGTCTCTGAGTCATCAGCATTTACTCATTGTCTTTTGTCCTTCCCCTCTCAGCTGCCCAACCTGTGTGTCATGAGGAGTTTCACATAGGTGCATTTATATACTCTCTAATAAAGTCTCAGAGGCTTTTTTTTAAAAAATCATTATAGCTTCAGTTAAAAATATTTCCCAAAACCAGAGTCAGGAAATATAACAATGTTTTAATTAGTGACTGGATTAAAGAAGAAAGTTTGGGAAGAATGAATGAGGATTATTTTAGGGAGTTTTGGTAGGAGTTTTTTAGTTTTTAGTTTTTTTTTTTTTTTATTTTTAAATTCATGATGCCTAGCGCATCATGAACAGTATATGAATTCATGGATCCTTGCATTTTGAAAAAAACAATCGACTGACAAATCCTAACAACTCTAAGTCAAAGCAAGAAAGCTATCATAACCAAGTAAATTATGTTCTGATTGGTAGTGTATTTTTTTGTTTTGTAATATTTAAAATCTTACTTTCCATACCACTTTTTGTTTCCTTCATTCTTCTATAAGCTGGTATATATCAAAGGATGAAAATATAATTCAATAAATAAACAATAATTGATAAACACTATACAGAAGTATGAGAGATTGTACCTTATCAATACATAAGTGCTTCTTTCCTTCTAATAAAAAGGAAGGATTGTCTGCCATATAAATATCATCTGTCTACTGCAGAGGAGCTGTCAGTTCATGGACTCAATTTTTACTATTCCATGAAGTTAAAATAATTTCCTTTAATTAAAAAGATTAGAATGCCTTCTGTAGAAAAGAACATCTGTAGATGTCTGAGCAGATTGTTTAAAAAGTTACTTTTTTTTTGCTTCCTTACGCCCAAGAAAATAATTAAATCCTGTTCTTCCAAGAAATTAAATTGCAGGGAGAGATGAGGTACCCAGCATTATGTAGAATTATGCTCAGTGCAGAACACAGTGTTTCACACAAATAATTCTGTATGCACACAGTATTACTTGTGAGAAAACAACTGCTTAAGTTTATGAGCTAATGAATCATTCAAATACACACAATGAAAGAGACCAGTCTACATCAGTATTCCCTAGTGTGGATATATATATACACATATATATATTCCATTTTATAGGTAATAAAATACAGATTCAATAGTAATAGTTCTTAAAAATCATATGTTAAGCAGAATGTCATTTTACTGATGTAGACAATGAAAAATGTCAGTATGAAAAATTCTTTTTACTTATTAGCTTCAAGTTATTTTCTTTAAACAACAGCACTTAATTCTAATGTATGAAGTAAAGGGAAATATGGCTTGCAAGTGACTGTTTAGCACTGTATTAGAAACTAATGAATATAGACTGTAATTCAGGACTCATAATTTTATGTTCTGGAAGTTTTAATACTAATTATGAAAATTGTTACGGAAAAGTAAATTGCTTTTGTAAAGGATACAATCAGTTTCAAATGTGGTCAGTTATATAAAAAAACCTGCTGGTTCTCAATACACCTCTGTTATCCAATTTCCAGGGCTTGATTTTGATGTTGGTTTTGGTAGGTTAGCAGCCATGTTCTCCACTTTGAAAAAAAATATGTCCTTTGTTTTTTTAAAAGTCCAGAATAGATCATGAGACTAGTTAAACAGGACATGCAATGAGGCTGTCCGTAAAATACGTAAAGATTACAAAATGTGATTTAATTAACTTATTTTTAAAAGTATATATGATTTATTTTAAAAACATAATCAGCTAAAATATCAAGTTAAGTAAAAAGAACAAATTTCTTGCCCCTTTAAACAATATGATTGGTTCTCACTGATCTGATGTTTGTTTGATTCTAGACTAACTGACCTAAAGACAATGGATACATACTTGTGGAAAAGTAGCACAAAATCAGATGATAACCTCAGTGTAATTACCAGAGTTATAGAGGCAGAACAGATCTAATTGAAATTACTATTCTGTCATTAGTCTTTGAGTCTGCCCTACATAAAGTTCATAGCTCTCATATAGATGGATGTGTGAAATTATTTTTATAAATAAATTATATCAATATCAAGATGACACTTGCTATTTTAAGTTTCTTTCAAGGCAATTCATCTCTTAAAGCTTAATCACACTTGTTGCAGAGATCTTTAGGTTATTTGTAAATCAGATTTTTGACACTTCTGTACTTGCCAAGCCAAAAAATTAACATCACAATTTTGCTTTATTTGCAGCATCTGGCGAGGACCAAACATAAACTGCACTGACAGTTCAGGTTATACTGCTTTACATCATGCAGCTTTAAATGGACACAAGTAAGTGCCTCACATTTAGTTTTTATGTAGAATGATATTTAACTGTGTAATGCAAGGAAAATATAGCGTAGTTCTGAGATTTGTACCAAAAATTGGCAAACATTGACTTATTAAAGGAGCCTTCTTTCCAATGGAATATATTAATATAAGATGTTTTGATACTGTCATTAATATCAATAAGTAGTAATGACAAATGGGAATTGTAGTTTAAAAGCAATTGATTCTATACTGCTTCTTCCAAATTCTTTCTCGGTTTTGGGGAAATTTAGCATTGTTACTGTTAGTCTTGCCTCTAGTGCTTTTTCATTGCTGGGTAATTGCAGCAGAAAATATTGTGTTATATTTTTTTATGTACATATGGGTAGAGTGTGAACATTTCAGGAAGCAATTTTGTGAATCAACAGTAGAGATTGTTATCAAAGCAAAAGTAATGTGGAAAGAATATTTAGTAATTATACACTTGAAAGCAGGGGCAAAAAGTGTATTTTCAGTAAAGAAAGCTTTGACATAAAGCTTTGGTTAACTCTTTTGTGTGAGACAAGGAATTGATCCAAACCCAGTGGAAATTAAGAGTGATTTGCAAGCAATTTTTTGGACTGTCCATAAAATAACACATGGACATATAATTATTTAGTTTACTCATTGCACAGTTTTTGCATCCTTCTATGAAAAAAATAGAACTTTAGGATGTATCTTCAATTGTATTCTAGGAAGGTGCCTATTTTCTTTAAGATGGATCAATCTGTTGACAAATACGGAATATTCTTTCTAAATAAATATATAAAGTAAACTCTTGAACTAGATATTGTGCATTTTCCAAAGTTTCAGCTATGTAGGGAGGTTCAGAATCATCCATATTTTTGCTTCCATAAAATTAAGTCTAAGTTCTTAATATGGTCTGTTAAACTCAGCATTTTTGTTTAAGATTTATGCATTTTCTTGTGCTATTGCTAATTTTTGACTGATCAAACCCCAAGCATTGGCTTGCAACAATTGCTGATTTTAAATAGATGAAAACTGGGATTAGTATATTTAATACTAGCAATACAGTAATAGTTACACAGAAACTTAAAAATATTGCTGTATAAACATGAAACTATCAGAGGTTTCAAGTAAATCCTAGCAATATAAAATCCCAAAACACACCAAAGCCAATTGATGATTTTAGACACAGTATTGCCCAAACTTATTCCAAGTTCAGCGAGGACTTAAAAATGTGGACTTATGTACAGCAGCAGATATAACTACAGCCTTTGAAAAGTCCAGTGTTAGCTGCTATGACCTCTTACATTCACAGCAGAATAAGTAGCAGTAACTGACATCACAATTATGCCTTGATATATTAAAGTAAGTTGAAATACATCATGAGGTATTTTGTGATAAATCATGAGGGTTTCAGGACCTGTTATCCAAGCCATTATACTGATCCTGCTGCAATGGTAGCATGGCCAGCAAGAGAATTGGACAGACACCTAGTGGTCTTAATTTTGTTAGTCATCATAAATAACCAATAAATTACTTTACACTCTATTTGAGTTTTCAAACTTGATATTCAAAATTACATCCAATCGTTTTACACAAGAATCTTCTCACTTAGAAGTTCCTGTCCTTTAAAAACTTCTGGGATTTTAGTTTTTCCCACTTTACACTAGGTTGAACCTGAGAGATTTCAGAGTTTTGTAAGAACATAAGAATTTGTGGCTGGGATGCTTGGACACTGTTGTTCAAATCCTTGCTTGATCACTGAATGTGATGAATTCCCTGCTTGGTTATTCTGGGATAATTTTCTTTCCTTGGGAAACTATTCTTCTTTATATAAGTAATTAAATAATATCTGGGGCAGGCACTGGAATCTCAGTCTCCCTAAGTAATTTCACTTAGCCCAGTAATGTTACTGGGCTAAGGACTTTCGGTTTCCTCCTCTCTGAAATGTATTTGTACAAAATGGAAAAGTTCTGCCAAAGCACTAAAAGAGACTCACCCTAGATAAGTGTGATGGGTCAGGACATACTTGAAGGATGAAGGAGATGCATTTTGTGGCTTGAATCTCGCAATAAACTCTTCCCAAAAATTCCTGTATGTTTTAATCTATAGATTTCATCTGTGCAGGGATTTTCTTCTGATTTTCTTCCACTTAGTTCAATTTATGCTTCCTTTGTTTGATGTTCCTTTCAAAGGAACTGCTGTGTATGTCTAGCTCTCATTGGGTGATTTACTGCAAGACTAACTATTATTTAATGGGAAGTCTCTCAAACCTTATGAGTACTAAAGTTTCCCTCAGGAGTCACTTTTCTGGAACTTTTTATGTAACAGAAATCTTTCTGTAGTGGACCTGCTCTTTTTTGGCTGTTCTCTTGGCATTTGATCTTGTCAGGAGTAACCAAAATCCAGCTTAAATTTTTCTCAAAGCTTAGATGTGATGACTCCAGTATCTTTTGAAGTCAACTGGGAGTTTCTTTTGACCTGGATATATTCCCTCCTAACTCACTGTATTTTTCTTTCAATATGCAATTAAAAAGGTTCCATCAAGGCTGGAAGAATAATTGCCTTAGATTTATCTTCTGTCTTAATTTGAAGTCAGTTTGTAGTAGTTTTTTTTTTTTTTTTTGTCATAACATAGGCTACATTGAGCTCCCTTGCCCTCACTGATTTTTTTGAGCCAAATCACTAAGTTGGTGTTTCCATATTTGTAAAAAGTGTGCATAAAGCTGCTCACACTGGATCCTAGATTCTCTTAGCTTAATAACTAATGAGACCTGACTGTGTCTAACTATGAGACTACAAATGCAGCAGAAAGACAGAATTTATTTACTTTCTGACATACTTGGTAATGTTGTCATACCACACAGCTGATTTTTAGTTCAGCTTTTGAAGTTAAGTACAGGAGACTGCTTAAAGATCAGGGATGCAATATACCAATTTATGCTAATCTTTCACTTAATATATGATAAGCCACACCAAAAGGAATATAAAGAGAATTAAAATGGTAATAAGTCACTTTTTCTCTCACTGCTACAAGGCTGCTGAATATGGGAAGTGAAAATAGCAGTAATTTCATAGAAGTTATACATAGAAGTTATTTCATACATCTACCTAGATCATCATTAAATTGTTTCCTAACTATCTTTGAGATAATGTCTTAAGAGAAAAGATTATTACTTAAGCCTTATGGTAAGAAATGTGTCCATCAAACTATCCTCTTGTATCCTGCCTCTGGAATTCAGCAGTGATGGGGACATGAGTACTTCTCTGCCTTTAATGCCTTGAGGGACATGCACATGTTCTGTACAGGCAAATTCTAAAAAAGGTTCTGTGGCCAGGTGATGATAATATTGTTGATGGTATTCATAATAAGTCAGAGTCATTACAATTAATGGCTTTTTGTCTATGTTTCACTATCTATTTCATTTTCAGAAATTATTGGTCTTCACTTTTTGTAGCTGTTTTGCTTGAAATACAAGTTTGTTTTATTTCTCTTTTCCAGGCAAAAAATATTAGTCATATGTATGTTCATGTAAAAACTTAATAAAATTAGCTTCCTGTTGATTTTTAGATTTACCTCCTGTTTTCCAGGGATATAGTTCTCAAATTACTTCAGTATGAAGCATCAACCAATGTAGCAGATAATAAAGGTTACTTTCCTATTCACTTGGCTGCTTGGAGAGGAGATGTAGATATTGTGAAGATTCTCATCCATCATGGACCATCACACTCCAGAGTGAATGAACAGGTGAAGTGATAAAAAATATTTATGTGCATCATCAGAAAAAAAAGCACATATTCTTTGAGTCTGACCAATTTCTAGACAAGTTTTAAAAAGTCTATTTTCCATTGTTTCAGTAATTTCTTCTCCAAGATTGATAAAATCTTCCATTATAAGCATACCAGATAAATTTCTTCTGAATAGGCACTGACTTAAAGAATATTAGATTTAAAAAGTATGGAAAAACCTTGTGTTTGTTTTGGAAAAATCACATGAAGACATACTCTAACTTTGTATCTTTTCTGTATGGTTGTAAATTTGCACAAACTGTGTATTTTTTACTCTATTAGATATTAAGTTGCTGAAAATCTCTGAGATAAAATTAATGTCCTTGGTATATTTTAAGAGTACTGTAAATAACCAGATATGCAGAGGTAAATGACAAACCAGATGGACTGCTGGGGGCTGCACATGCAGCAGAAAGCACACATAAAAAGAAAAAGACCAAGAAAAAATTATGAGAGTATTTAAAGTGTGTAAGGGCAGTATAAGCATGTTGTGTTCTGCTGCCAAACATATGGTACACCTTCTGTTTTTATTCTATATATTCTTAGGTGGTCCATTCATAGGATTAGTATTTAGGAATAAAAAGAAGCTGGTTAAAATTTGACACCATCTAGGCTGAGCTGTGTAAGAACTGGAAGTAGGCTGTGAAATGCAGATAGTAACCATTAAGCAATTGCATTTGCTAGGGTAGTCAGAGGCTTGGAATGTGAAGGTGGCAGTCAGCTCCTAATTCAGATCTAAGCTATAATGTCTATGTTGCCTGTCTGTGCACCTTTTGGTTCCACAGAGGTCTGCGCTGTGTAACCATAGGAGCCAGTAGGGCTATTCAGATGACTAAAAGGAGGATTCAAGTGATCAAATGCAGAAATGCAGTACCTTTTGAGGCCCTGCAGTTACTGAGACATCTGCACGGGCCTGAGAGTGTGACAGAGGGTGCTCAGAATTTCCGGGTCTGTGTGGAGTGAGTGGTGAAATTCAGGTATGGTACCACCTGGCACCCACAGCACCTCAAATAGCAAAGTGCAATCTAACAAATTAACTGTTCTCTCAGTGCCTACGTTAGTGGCCAGAAGGCAAACTGTGAGAAGATAAGAAATGTGAGACCTAGATTATGAACACTTAACCAGTGTGAGATGCCATGCTTTGAGTAATCTCTTTGATACCTGAGCTTATACACCTAGCCATTGGAATCCATACAATAAGTAAGATATGATTATCAAGCATTAGTGCAGGAAATATAGAAAAGTAATAAAATATGTCCATGTGACAGTCTTCTGTGAAATCCTGAAGTACTCTAACACATTCAAGAAAAAAACAAAACTCAAAATTTGTCATTCTGTGATTTTCAGTTTCAGATTACATCATTCTCCAACTTTCTCATTCTCATCCACTGTTTTATGTATGATGAAACTAGTTGAACTGTAGGATTACCGTTTGTCAAGAGAGATTTTTTCAGTTTTATTTATGCAACAAAAAGCAACTATTGAATTGTGTGTCACACATATGCTTGAAGACATTACCTGTATTCTACAGACAGAATACTGGAAACTGTGTAGGAACTTCAGAGAGGGCAAGAGTGAAAAAGGTATTTCAGAAAGAGAAATGTAAATTCAAACCTACTTCACCCCAATCCCACATACACCTCCAGTCTTCTAGAATATTGTCAAATTGGATTAGGTGTTCTGTATCTGGTTTGATCACTGGAGCAAATAAGCAGGGATACAGCTGATACTTCTATACTCCACTGACTCAAAAAAAGGTCCTCAGATGTCCTCCTGTTTATGCATTTTACTCAAAAACCTTATAATAGAAAAACATGTGAGCAATCCTCACAAGAAATGTTGCATCTTAAGTCTTTTAAGGGCATCTTGATCATATTAAACTCTGAAGTTAAACTCATGTGTACAGAGGTTTTCTGACCTTGTAAATTCCCTGGTGTTCCACTCTAGACAATGGCCAGGTTTAGTATGTTGCCTACTTTGCTGGCACCTCTGCTAATTGGTACTCTATGCAGGGGAATAGCCTCTCTATCTCAGAAAGTGGGAATGTCATGTTGTTACAGAGCCACCTCCACCCACGTATCCTCAAATAACACCTGAGAGGCATCTGCACCCTAACACCTGTTGTGCATTCCCATGAACCTGTAGGATTCTGAGGCTTTTGCTTATTTGCAGATAGGCTCTGTAAGGCAGGTGACTCCTCAAAGCTCTTGTAACTTCTCTCTGGAGCTGAAGCTATGGCTTGTAAGAAATACTGGACTACTTTTCTTCTTTCCTTTTTCTTCTGAGAGCTGGACATATGGATAGCTGTTTTTCACTGTAAGAAATAGTAAGAAATAGTGCACTCAAGTCAGATTTTTTTTCCCTCTGTTTTTGTTGGTGTTATTTTGTTTTTGTTGGTGTTATTTTTTTTACATTTTTGAGATGTAATTGTTTGCATTTTAAGAAAATTATTTTGTTTGTGATTTAGAAGTTATTGCAACTAATTTGTAATACATTTATATTTTCATCTATCTGAAATGCTATATGAAAGAAATGCTTCTAAAAACTTATGGGAAAGCAATGGATGACTGAACAAAGAAAAAAATAACAAGCTCATGATGCATAAATGTATATTAGATGAAATAATGGATTTTATATGGTATATTGTAAATTGATCGAACTGCATTCTACGCTTTGAAAATGCAGTAAAGTAGCATCATATACAACCATATCCAGCATCTAAAGCTCTGAATGCCCCCTGCTGTTCCTATTACATAAAATTGAGACAAACCGTTAAATGACAATTATGTTATGTTATGGGGGTGGTGGAATGTAGACTGGCAGCTCTCCACACAGAGAACGGTTACAGCATGACAATTATGTATGAAGAATTCTATCACTGTTTAATATAGGAGTCTTAGTTGACAGGCATGGTGTATGTTTTAAATCACAAAATATGGTGACACTGCAAAAATATGTGTTTAACTTCACTGATGAAGATTTAATATTATATAAATTATAAACTGAATTAAAATTGTATGAGATCAAAATTTGTTAGTTGATAATAAAATAAAAAGGTGTGCTGTTAATAGTCAAACTACTTACAGTTTATTTCTGTAAAACAGATCTGGATAGCTAAAACATTTATTGTGGCAACTTCCATCATAAAATTGCATCATTGATAACAAATCCTAATCTATGAAAAAATGGTTAATAAATAACAGCTGCATACAGGTCATTATGCAGTGTTTGGTTTTTTCAGGAAAAAATGTGAATAACATCAGGGATAAATATAAATGTCTTATTCAATATGAAAAAAATATATTCCAATTATATATATACACACAGAATATTAATTGTGAAAAATTTACAGGAAAAAATATGAACGCTTCTGAAATTTTTATGGATTCACCGTGCTGTAGAATTTGCCTGTGCATCAAACTGTAATTGCCACAAAACCCACCCACATCTCTTTAAAACTATTCAACAATTCTTCTGAAATATAAAGAAAAACAGTTCAAGATGCATTCCTATGATGTAAACACCTAAATTTTAACATATTTGCAAACTTCTCCAAATTGTCCAAATGAAACACAGACTTCTCTGTGACACCTCATGGACTTCCAAAAGTACAATTCAGTTCCAAAATAGCCTGCAAACCCAATGTTTTTCAAGTTCTGCATTTGATTTTACCCCTCAATTAATTTGATACTAGTGAATGAATTTCAGAGTTTCCCTTGCAACTCTTACTATATTTTCTTCAGAAGGAAGAAGAGTGCACACACAATCTTTCTGATTTAAGCCAATTGCAACAATAAATTGGAAAAAAAAATTTTCAAAGTAGTCAACCATATTACATTACCTTTTTATGATGTTTACATAAGTAGAAGTGAATTTCAATGGGAAGTCAGTAGGCTTGATTTTGATTCACACTGAGTAACTTGCAGACAAACTTCCTTTATTTTTTCAGAGTTATTAACTTCTTGGTGGAACTTCTCAGGAAACTTCCTGATTTAATACATAAAGTAAGACCATCCTGAGGTCATTCCTTTCTCTGTTTTGCATATATTCTTTTGCTCCTTTTTTCTCTAATTATTTAGTTATTAAAGCCTTATTTTTGTATTGTTTTTCCTCTAGTTGACTACTTTTGAGTATATTCAGCATATAGATAGGTGTTTCCAGAATCTCCCATTGATCCTGCCTTCTTTAATTTAAACTTAAATTCTCATTTCATAACTGAGAGATTAGCAAAAAGCTTTTAATAACAGATGTCTTGTTCACTTATTTTATTTTGGGATTATGTGACAAAGAAATAGCTCAGATTTAGGAACTCTCCTTTTTCAAGTTCAGCATCAAAACACTGATAAAAAAAGGAATTAAGCATCCTTTGGAAAGGTCTGTTAAATCAGTATGTGAGTTATTTTTGCTTGTACAGTACTTGCATGGATTTTAGGAGATTTAAAAGTTACTTGGCAAAAAAAAAAGGACTTCACAACTATACAATAAATGTCCTGAATTTACCCACAGTTTAATAGTGGCTTCACAAGGGCCTATATAATATTCATGATAGCCATTCATTTTCTTGATACTTCCTGTACTTTTTCACTATCAGACTGCCAAGCTACAATAACTGTCTCTATAATGTATTTGCTAATCTGCCCTCTAATGAATAGACCTCAAGATATATTGTACATTTTGCAGTGGCACACATCCTTAGCAGCTAAATGATGTAGTACAGCCTGCAAATACTGGTGAGATGCAGGGCTGTGAAGGCACAGTTCAGTTTGCAGCCATACCAGCCTGAGTTCTGGCTGTATGTGGAAGAGAAGAGATTCAGAGAAAGGCTACAAAAGGTTGGGATCATGCCCATGAAATAACACTTGTAACAAATAATGAAGAAAATTTTAAAGAGTTTAAAAGCTGAATCATGGAATGCTTTCCTTATTTCTGAGCAAGGTCCTTTGGACCATAGGAGTAACTACTTGGCAAAAAATATTATTTATGAATATTAGAGACTTCTTTTTAAATACTGTATTTGCATAATATTGCTCTACTCTTTCTACCTTACATTTTGTTCGTCTTTACTTGGTTCTTATTTTTTGATCTTTCTTTTTTTAGAACCATAGTCTTGTAGTTGCTAACATATAATGAAGCATCTGAAATTTCTACAAGGATTCTAGTCTTTTTCTTCAGCACTAGATGTATTATTTAACCCTTGAATATCAAATTTGAAGCTCTAATTACAGAATGGTAATTTGCGTGCAGTTATTTTTTTAGCAGATTATCTGCTCATTGCAATGAGTACTAACACATAAGCTTTCTGTACTCCAGAAGCAATTGTTTATCCTTGGAACTGAAAATACAGGCAACAGCATTAAATTATTGCCAGTTTCTTGAAGAATTTTTCACATTTTAAAAATATTGCTTCAAAAGAGTATGTGACTTTAGTGATATGAAGACAAACTACTTTAAAATCAATAGTCTCTTCTCCATTCTAAGCTGATTTATTTTATATAACTAGTACTAAATTGTCAAAGTAGATAAATTTAGAGGGCAGTTAAACAAGTTTTAATTTACTCTTTGAAGGTTAAAGGTATTTTTTGTCTTCTCTACCTGAATTTAATTTGTTAATTTACATTTTGAAGAAAGAAGAATGTTTTACTATCAAGTTTTAATTAGGTAGTACCTCTCAGGTCTGATAACACAATATATACAATGCCTCTTCTGAGGGCATATATGTAGATAATTTAATTATCATGTTTGCCCAGGTTGCATTCTTCTGCTTTACTCAAGTGATATGTAGCTCTTTATAATTTTGTATCCGTTCAATTGGTCAAGAACTGAAATGTAGTTTTTATTTGGCAAATAAAAACCATAGAAAAATGTTCAACAATATACATCTGAAAATAACATTTTGTTACTTTGCTTTTGTGCATCAGACTTTTAAAATGTACTTTTTCTTTCAGTATGCCTTTGTGTGAAAATTCAGCTGGATATTCTTTATCCAGAGAGAGCAAATTCCAGTTTGCTGCTCAGCAGCAGCGACTTGTACTGTTTGATCTCTGTATCTGTCTATCTCATTTTTAGAAGAGGGCCATAGCAAATTTAATTTTTGTTTCTTTGAAAATTTAATTAGAATACTTTTAAGCTACAATATTAGATCATTGGCACAAGATTTGAATTAGTTCAATTAGTACTTCCATAAGTTCTTGAAAAAACCCTCAGACATAAGCAAATATTGGAAAGATATTTACAATTGTAAACATGTATTTTGTTATTTACGTCACAGAATGCCAATATAGTTAGACATATAACTTATTTGTGTAACTATTTCCATTGGATATATAAATACAGTAACTGGAGGCAGAAATTACCATGATTGTCCATTTCATGTGCAATTATCTGATTTTCCTATTAATTCTCCACAAAATCAGGCTGCAATTGCCTATTCATCTAGCTGTCCATGAAATATTGAAAATTTAAAAATAAATTTTAATAATCTATGCTTGTGATTTGTGGGTGTACAATTGTGCATAAGAAAATTGCTTTGCTTGGTCCTATTTAAAAATATATTAGAAGTCCCTAGAGCACAAAAAGCTTCTTTCTGGTAGTTGAAAGAAGATTGCAGCCATGTAGTATTTGTCATAGTATATATATTTTAATCTGAATTTCTGGTCTGTGTAATAGAGCAAGCCCACATGGTGGTCTGAATAATGCACAATGATTTAAATACTTACTAGTCATCAAGCCATGTCTGCCAGTGGAAGCATCTCACTTCCCACCTGGATCTTCTCCAGCCTCTGTGTTACAGTTTAGCAGGAAACACATTCCAGTCTCTCAGATCTTGTGTGGTGTTGCAGACACCCATGAGTTTGACTGCAACATTGATTTACCTGAATGTATTGATCTGTCTCTTGTGTTTCCCAAGTTCATCTGAGTCATCTTAGATTGTGAGAGATGAAAATTACAGCAATGCTGTTAAAACCACAAACCCAAGACTTGAGTTCTTGCTTACAGAATTAGAAGCATCATTACCAAAAAACAGATCTTCCCTTTTCCTCCTTTCTAGTTTTTACTGTGCAACAAGGATATTCTTATCCTAGCTACCTTTTGAGTAAGAGTCCAAAGCCTCATTTCTCTGAATCTCTGACTCTTTCTGTCTTTTAAAGGACAATTGTTTTTTTCTATTTTCAGTTCTCTGTCCCTTGAACTTTCTTCAGCTGGCTCCTTGAAAAGTAGAACTACAGACTCAGATTTACCATTTTTTCTTCCTCTGGAATGATATCTCTACCCTCTTTAGTATCTTTTCTGAATTTACATTAATCTTAAATTTTTTATATTGTACATTAGCTTATTGGTTTTGTACTTTTACAACATTCCTAAACTGTCACAATATTTATAAATAATTTATCGGAAGAGGCATTTAATGTATATACTTCTACAATGTATAGCATCTAGTCTTTTTAAAGCTCTGTAAAGTCTGCATATGATATATTAATAATATAGATGACATATAGAATTCAGAGAGCTCAATAAACTATTTCCTTTGTCTTTGCCTGAAGCTGTCTCTTTGGCGTTGCAAGTATACAGATAGAATTGGAAGGAAACAGTTAAAAATATAATGCTTATTCTCAATATTTATTAATAAGTTTATTGAGTAATATTTTGGGAAAAATTTGGAGGGCATTGCTTTGTACAGTAAAAACCTGTTAAGTCCAAAGCATACTCATAATGTCTTAAAACACATATATACCTCTCTCTGGAGTCCTGAGAAGACTAACTGCTTAAGTGATTTACTAAGTCTTTCTATAGGTCCTATTTTGTCTTCTGAGTTTTAATTGTTGTCTGGATAGTAACTTTTTATAGTGGTACATGAAACTAAGCTTGTGCCTGATACATTTGCATTACACAGTTTTACTCCATAACTCCATTTCTCGAATAACAAACTGCTATGGTACAACACTAGCAAAATCAAGAAGAGAGGCTTCACTGTCAGAATATTTTTAAGAGAAGGACTCAATCATAATTTCAGGAACAGTTGAATCAAAGAAGGTTACAGATTTTGGCATATCACAAGCTACAAGGTTTTGAGGGGCATGTTGTTAAAATGCATTGGGAGCAATGCAGACACATAGGGAGCTCATCTGCTTGAGAGCGGCAAGCTGCAGTATTAATGTGTTATTATTAAAATGTCAGTGGAGTAATTTTGAAGCATTTAACATATATTACCATACATTATATTACAAACTCTGCCTCTGAGTGATCTCATGGAAGCAATTTATAGAAGTTGAGCATTTCTATTGTGGATTAAACATGAATTTCTGAAACTTTTGGGGTTTTTTTTAACAGAACAATGAAAATGAAACAGCACTGCATTGTGCAGCTCAGTATGGTCATTCAGAAGTTGTTGCTGTTCTGCTAGAAGAGCTGACAGACCCCACAATAAGAAACAACAAACTGGAAACACCTCTGGATCTGGCAGCACTTTATGGACGTCTACGCGTTGTGAAAATGATCATCAAAGCATATCCAAATCTGATGAACTGTAATACAAGAAAACACACTCCTTTGCATCTTGCTGCTCGTAATGGCCACAAAGCTGTCGTGCAGGTGCTTCTGGAGGCTGGAATGGATGTCAGCTGCCAAGTTAGTGTGCAATTCCTTCCCTCCTTCCCCTATGATTTAAATGAAATTACTTCTAACATTTTTTTCTTTAAAATATACTTGTATCTACTTTGTTAGAAATGCTGCAAAGTGATTTATGATACAACTTTATTTATTTCAACTCAATGAGGATAACTCAAGAAACATACATATCTTCAAAGCCGAATGCATGTTTTAACATCTTAAGACATGTAGATACACAAATCATATCAACCATTCATGTAGGTGTATATTTATATATTTTCTACAGTATAATATAAAAAGGTAGTAAGCTGATTTTCTAAAGCTATGGCCCTTTGTGGTCACAGCAATCTAAAACAGTGTTTCACTGTGAGCTCATTTTCCTATAATTATTCCATTCTAAACTCAAGTTACTAAGTAATAACAATTTTGATTTTCTGCATTTCTAAACATGTGCATAAATCTAAGAGAAAATTCTATAGCAATACACTGTTTGCTACTGACTCCAACCTGTCAGCTGTTTGGTGCATCTTGTTTTATGCACAGTAAGTTATAAGGATGTTAAATGGTAACTTTAAACAAAATAGACATAGACGGGAAGAGACACAAGGTACAGCAGCAGTGAATTTTATGTTCAATTCTTTGTACTGGAAGGTGTCCAGACCTTTTAACAGAGGACTGGATTCTGTTATGTGTTCTGAAATGTTGCCTCAATCTTATGATTTCTCTTGATTTGATTAATGGCACTGTGTTTGTCGTAGAGTGGATTTAATCTTCATAAATGGAGTAACTTCCTTGCTCTCTCTCTAGCTGTATAAAATATGCTTTGAATTAAGGTTGTTTCAGATTTATATGTATTTTCAGATAAAGCAAGCAAGCAACCAAACTTAATTACATCTACTTTAGAGTCACAGTCAGACATTCTCTACCACTTAGCAGTTGGTTAGAGCCTGCTGATAAAAACACCAAAGTTGTGGGTTCAATCCCTGTATTCAATCCCTGTATTGAATTAAGTGAATGTGGGGCCATTCACTTAAGAGTTGAACTTGATGATCCTTCTGGGTCACTTCCAACTCAGAAGATTCTGTGAACAAATCTTGCAAACTTTGTCTAAACTTTGATTAAAATTATATCCATTTTAAGCTTTAGGTCCATTTGATTAAACTCTTATAAACAAAATACCCTTTTATATAGAAAGATTTGACTTGGATTCCATACACTTTTATTTCTGGATTCTTCTATCAAGATCATGTTTTTCAACTTTTGAGAAAAAAAATATGAAGTGGGGAAAAAAAGATAGACTAAAAAAAAAAAACAAAACAACAAAGCAAATCAAAAAATATTATTGTATTTTATGATTAGAAGTGGATATTCTCAAGTGCCTTCCATAACAAAATGTGGTAAAACTGTTTAACTAGTTTTATTATTTCTCACATGTTTTGAGTTAGTGTTGCTACTTGCTTCAAACTATTTTAAAGTGAAACACTTTTGTGTGATTTCTCTGCTTGTGAATTTGCCACCCATCAAGCTTTCAATTTAATTTGGTTTTCATTTTCTCTACTAGAAAAAGAGACACTTGCAAAGGTTAATATAAGTAGCTAGTTTTTTGTCTTTCCTTTACTATTACTACACAGTAATTTAGAAAAATTTAATGCTACAGCAACATAGAACCTTCAAATGCATATTTCTGAATGTATAATTTCTCTTTTATCTCTAGCAAAAGAATGAGGAAAAATTCAGAAAGAAACTGGTGCCTGAATTGATATTTAAGAAATAGAATAATTGAAGGAAAATAATCTCTGTCATGGCAGCTTACAAACTGATGGTTACAGGAGGGCAAAATATTACACAATGCTTTTATGAAATGTGTTCTTCCTCTTATGTAATCTAGATAATTTTAGCACTACTGTGAATTCTCCTAAGCCATTTTTATCTATAGTTATACTAAAAATTTTTCACTAGTCTTTACAAAATACAGTGGCTGCAATCTTTTAAGAAATGAAGGATTCTTTTAGTAATGGTGATCTCTTTGACATCTACACTAAAATTATTGGGCTTATTTGTTTTTAATTTTTTATTCTAATTGCATTTAAGACATTTATATTCTTAGATTTTTTGTAGTTATTCAGAGGCAGAGATTTTTTTTTTCACTAGGTTATCTTGTTAGAGTTTTGTCCCACTTGCCATAAGGAAATATCATTTATTTATTTTCTTGCTAGTATACATATTCTCTATCAATATGTTCCTTTTCATTCAGCATCTTAACATATTGGTAATTTGGCTCTGTACCTACTGTTAACTAATTACTTCTATAGCCTCTGAAAAATTCTGTTGACGATAACTGGCAGCTTACTAAACTGAGAACACAAAATACCAGCCTGTCACTTAAAACTAAACGCAACTATTTTGTTATTAATTAAATTAATCTGCTTGGGAAAGATCTGATCTGTTTGGGAAAGAATAATTTACAAAGTAGAATCTTATGTGGTAAACAATTTTGTACACATTTAAGCATGTTAAATAAATTCAGTTTATCACCAGTAAAGATCTCTCAGAATGTTTTGAGATTGATAGGAGTAGCCTGTCTTGTATCATTCTGTAGTTGTAAAGATGTATTTTTTAAATGGGTTACCTTAGCCACCTTATCTTTCTCTTTTTTGCTCCCTGAGCACTTTTAATCACAGCATAAATTTGGACTAATAAAAGAGAGCATTTAATTTTTTTATTTAATTAATCACACATTTTATTAATTTCCCAAGTCTATCCAATATCCTTCAATCTGGAATTATTTAGGAGTGGGCAATACAATACTTCATCTCTTTATGCTTTGGAGTTTGCATTTAAATTGAAACATATGAAAAATACACAAGTTTTGGTTGAGTGTTAGACTTTGAGCCTTCAGTAAATTAAGACACTGCACAGTTCAGTATGTTTCATGTAAACAGTAGTTTAATAATTATAAATACCCTAAAATCTTTGCCTCTTCTGTTTATCCAGCTTTCATCTATCCCTATTTGCCTTCCCTGTCTGTTCCAATAATGATTGGCAATTTCCACTGCTTATCACTGGTAGTTCTGCCAAAAGCTGTGCCCCTTCCTTTTTGCTCTCACTGTATATGGAGGATATTCTGTGAATTAATTTGCAAAGCTACATTCTGTCCTTCAGATTCTGAAATCCATGTCAGAACTATAACAAACTGCCTATGAATAAGGACTAGACAAGTGACCTAATTACAAGCTCTTGCATATTTACATGATTAAAAGAAAATCTGTAATTATTAAAACCCTTTATGCTTCTCTGTGAGCCTGGAAATTGTATGCCAGGTTGACTTGGGTATGCTGGTGTGCCTATTGACAATGTCCTCCTGGCCTAGCTTGGTTTGTGTGACCTGTTGTGACATTGTACCTGTATTGAGTAGTAAGCAGGGGCAGGGACTGTTTTATTACATGTTTAGCACAATTTGTGCTCTAGTTCTCTGTATTTCATATACAGAAAACTTATGCCAGAGAATCAATATATTATCCATTGGTGCAAACTCAAGCAGACTTTAGCTCACTTTGTTCATGAAAAATTGCCAGCAGTTTCTGTATTAAATATCACTGGGAAAGACTTTCCAAATATAATGGTAGTGTTTACTTTGCCAGGAAAATATGATCCAAGGCAATGAAAGTTTCAGGAAGTAAAGCAGTGAAAATTGTCTATAAATCTTAAGCTCACTTGCTGTAGTATAGGCAAGAAGAATATATTCATGCACAAGCACACTGTTATAAGTGAAAAAGAGCTACCTAAAAGTTCTAGGACATCTTAAATAATATATAGAAATTACTTGCAACTATATTTTTTAATCCTTGTGATTTGTGTAAATGCTCTAATGCACGAGAATAAAACATTCTGAACTTCTACCTTAAGTAGTAAGCCACATGTACATTTAAAAAGAGAGATACATCTACTTAGCCAGTCTGAATTTCTCTTGGCCCTGTTCATCCTGAGGTTCAGCATTCCCTCTAAGTTAAAGCAGAGTTTTGTAACTGAACTGTCTGGTAACAAGGGCATTTCTGCCTTCTGGATAGTTTTTAGGTCAAGGGATCTGATTCACTTGTTAGTTATTCACTATTACCATGAAATCCTGCCTAGGGCTTTTAAGATTTGTGTCAGCATTCATCTCCATGACATCTTATGCAGGATTACACATCTTCATTTTACAAGTGTGCTTTCAATCTCCATATTCTCAGATTGGTTTTAGTTCAGTTTCATGATACTATTTCCCCTCTTGTTCAAAAAATCATCTTCTTAGCGTACAGATCCTTGCACTGTTTATATGGTATTCCTTTTAAATTCCTCTTTTGAACAAATTGTTCATAATATAGATCTCATTTCCAGAATGTGACATTCATTACTATTGTCTGATGGCTTAGAGTTATAAAGCACAGATTGCCCTAGAATGCAGGGCAGTGTGGAATCTCTGTAAAGCATTTTAGGATCATGCTCTGATATGACAGGAAATATCATGGTAGAATTGACTAAGAAGCAAGAAAGCATATATGGAAAAAAATGGCATTTAAGTTTGGATTCCTCTCCCAGCTCTATGAATTACGTATGTAAAGGTGGGTTAAGTTCCTGTACTCCCTTTATGCATAGCAGAACTATCTTCTGATTCTTAAGTTGCCCCCAGATAGATTTGTTTGCCTTAGACATCTACCGGAAGTTCTTCTCCTATTTTAATTCAATTTCTTACAAGATGTGTGCTTTCATCAAGGAACATATTGCTTACCTTTCCTCCAGTGGGAAATTTTGATGAACAGAAAGACTTCTGCCCATGCCAATTATCATATCAGGATCTTTTTCACCCTTTAACTGTCGCCGTTGAGCAGGATGGGAACGAAAGACTCCAAGTTAGAAGGCAAAGAGAATGAACTCTGATTTATTTCAAATGCACCGCTCTATATATAGAGAACATCATGCAGATTATTTTCATTGGTCTTAGAGTAAAAACACCTCAGACCATTGGTGTGCAGTGAATGACGCACAGTGGCAGAACACATCTATAAACAATGTGAACAACGAGATAGATTAGAGAATTATTTACATTCTTTCCCAACTGCTTCCCAGGCTCTCGCCTGGTTAGAAAACCTTTCTCTTTCTCTCTGACTGAGCTGAGAGTATCCACATTTACCTGTGTAATTGGAGGATAAATCCTATACCTTGTCTTCAAAGCTGTTGATTCAGTATGCCGGAACATTGATATTTCTTAGTCTCAGATCATGGTACAGCAATAGAAAGTTGTTGTCTAACAGACTAATGTAGTCCATTTTTTCCATTAAACAAGGATCCTTATTAGTACAGAATGATATGTACAATCTTAGTCAAGGTGCAACTGGTTTTCATCTTTATGGTTCAATCTCATAGAAATAAAATTTAGTGCTCTGGCTTCCTCTAACAATTGAACCTCTGTGGATTTAATTGTTGATATATACATCACTAATTTTTCTCCTTGACAGAATCAGAGCATGGTTGAGGTTGGAAGGGAGCTCTGGGAGTCATCAGGTCCAACTCCCCCTTTTCAAGCAGAATCTCATAGAATAAGTTACGGAGAATCATGTCCAAACAACTTTTGAATATCTTCAAGGACTTAGACCCTACAACTTCCCTGGACAAACTGTACTAGTACCAGGGCTCAGTTTCCTGCAAAGAAAAAAAAAAAGTTCAAACAGAACCTATTGTGTTTCAGTTTTCTCCCATTATCTCTTCTGTCACTGGACATGACCAAGCCTGGCTTAGACTTTTTTATATCCCCCTTCAGATATTTGTACACATTGATGAGATCCACTCTAAGCCTTCATTTGTCTAGGCTAAACTGTCCCAGCTCTCTCTGCCCTTTCTCATAGAAGAGATGCTTCAGTCTCTTAACAATTTTAGTGCCACTCTCTAGTAGCTCCATCTCCATCTTGTGCCGGGGAGCCCAGAACTGAACAGAGCATTCTTGGTGTGGACCCACCAGTAGTGAACAGAAGGGGATCCACCTCCCTTGACCTGCTGTTAACACTCCTCCTTGATGACAAAGAACTCTATCTTAATAGTAGCAGGTTCACCAAATAGGCATGCCACTAAGTGATCAATCCAAAGGAAATACAATGACACCAAGAGGATAATAGGCGTTTTTCAAGATTGCTGATGTCAAGCCTCTTTCAGTAATCAGAACTATAATTATCAGTGACTTTTCTGAGAACTTTTCTCATTCCCATAAATTTCTGAGCTGCACATTAATCTCTGTGTGTACCTCTGTGGTTGCACTGTTGTTGCAGAGTTATCCCATTTTGAAGTCAATTGCACTAACTGGAAGTATCCTGAAGATATTGTTTGAGTAAGGGATTCTGAAACCATCTCTAAGTAAATCTGAATATTTAGTCTTCTTGTTCCAAATAAACCTGGGAATGTTCAACTGGATTACTTCTGAAAATTGAAATATTAGAATTTTTTTGAGATATGTGTTTCGTATGTATATTCTCTTACTGACTTCCATCTCCTCTCTGTTATACTGTTGGTATAAGTGGTATGCAGGATGTAGATGTCATTGGGCATGCTCTACTTTTTACCTCCATGTACTGTGCATTAGTAGGACATATGTACAGTTACAGTGTGCTCACATCCTATCTCAGAATCTCTGATTATTTCTAAATATCCTGTAATTGCATTGCTGTAACGCTGATGCATTCTGACACAACTAATTAATAATGAATTACTTTTTTATTTCAGAATTGGGTTTTGTATGTGTGTATTTTTAAGATCTTTCTACTATAGTAAGTATGACTTGGATAAAGTATAGAAAAAACAAATTCAAGCAGTAAAACCTTTAACATTTGTCACAAATGAATTTCAAAATCTAATTTACTATCACAAAAAAAAGAGGTAAGTCAGATACTCAGTGAGATCTAGTAGTGCTCTAGCTAATGATAATGCTATTGGATAGAAAGTTATTCTGTTCAGAATTTTCAGTAACAGCAGTATAAAATACTAAGAAAAGTAGCTTGTTAAGAGAGTGTGGTTTTCAGTATTACCAATTTTATTTGAGCAAAAGTCTGCTCACAAAGAATTTTGTGTCAAAAAAATCTGCAAAATCAAGTTCACAGACATCTTAGGTAGAATTTAAATGGCATGAGCATAGGCATCTAAAGCTGTTGGGGGTGCCTTAGGGTATCCAAGGCATCTGTATGGGGCAGATGTGAGGCAGATCAAATGTGAACATCAACTGGACCAGCAGCTGGGTCACCAGGATATCCTTGGGCATGTCTCACTACATAACTGAATTGACCTTCTAGGGTGTGATCCAGTTTCACATTAAAACATCTATTTGTAAATGTCCACATGTAAACTGTCTGACTCTGCTGAAAAGCTGTGTTCCACTGATGGTGTTGACTAGATTTTCACTGCCCGTAATAGGAATTTAGAAATTTTACACAAATGCAGGATTATTAACAGGGAGCTGTATTCAATTCCTACTATATTTTCTTATATAGTTATTAATTTTACAGTAGAACTGACAGCATTTTTGGTTTTGTCTTGAATAATAATAAATGATCTTGTATTCTAGTATTTATTCTTGCCTATTCTGTCTTTTTTATGTATAGGTAAAATAGAGGGGGAAAAAATTTATTTTCCAAGTGTATTCTTTACAGAAAGATTATTTGGTATTTTAAATGTCACAATATTTCTTTTCTAGACAGAAAAGGGGAGTGCCCTACATGAAGCAGCCCTATTTGGAAAGGTGGAGGTAGTACGCATTTTGCTTGAAACAGGTAAATCTGATTTACAGGAAACACTGAACAAATACCCTTAATTTTCCTAATTTTGTGTAAGCCTCTTTAAGTTTTGGTTATACAAATTACTTTTCTCTTTATCAGCCTTTGCAAATCTAATCACGTGTACTTCTCATTAAAACAGTGTTCTTTTAGAATAAGAAATTGCTTTACACAGAGAACAAAGGTGATGTTCAGACTCAGAAATTCCATATATGACTCAGTGTATGCCACTGTATTCTGAGAATAAATGTATTATGAGAACAAAATGGCTACATAAAATTTTGTTATTCACTCTGAAAGGCAGCCAAGAATATTCTTTGATGTAGAGACCAGAAGATTCATGTTCACATTTATTTCCTTCAGTTAGCTATTCCTAGCATACATACCATTCTGCTTCTTCATTTCCCAGATAAACTGAGTGCCTGCAAAGAAAGGGGAAGGCACTGTGTCTCTGAGAATTGCATTTGTCCTGAAAGAAAAGAACAGGGATATAAAGTCCCAACAAACCATCTACTACAGAATAAGTTTCAGAATTGTTGTAGGTAAATTACTCATCTAGACAACTGTCTTCTCAGGTAAATGGTAAAACCAATGAGAATGAAAACACTTAGAAATAATTTCTTGCAGCTCTGTGAACTTCCATTACACTGAGGGATCTCATTGGTCTTTATTATCAGTTCTTGTGGTGTTACTTACATATTGCAAAAGAAGGTATATCCTAATCTCAACTAGTGTATCCCTGATCTCAGACCTGTTTTCAGAAAAAATAAAGGTCCTTCCAAGTTGCTCCTCTGTTTGGATGAAAAAGGAGACTGAAAGGGATCTTCACCTGCCGTCAAAAGGCAGGGCCTTTTTATTTCCTAAAAAAGGAAGGACTGGAGAACATCACACAAACATAAAAAGCCCTTTAGACCATAGAAAAAGCCCACCTTTTTCAGATTAATACATGTTACAGCCTCTACCAGCTGACAATTGTCGAGACAGTGGAGTAGAATCTTCACTATGAACTCCTTCAACCCCAAATGCTCTGCAGTTCTGCAACTCCCCACCTTCTGCCTTTTGTACCTAACAACCCCCTCTTTTCTAGTTCCACTTCAGAAAGAGTCAGAAGATGTTATAAGTAGCTACTAAAAGGAAAGATGTGAATTGGTGTGTCTGGCCTCTGAAAGTCAACTGCCACTGCCCAGTAATATTTTGGGTTTGTTTTCAGTGAGAAAGTTTTGTGTTTCTCACAAAACAAATTAGGAAAATGTCCATTGTTTCCATGGAAACTCCTACAAGGCAAAGATAGAGAGTCATGCAGTACCCTGTACAACAGGTTCTGATCCAGGGTAAGCCTCAAACTTAATTCACAGTTGAAGCTAAACTTTGTTAGCCGTATGGATGGTCTGTGAGGAAATCCTGTGGCTGTTCATAGTGCCTGTATACTACACATGGATATTTCAGTCTATTCGTGGCATGAATTTTGAAAATGTTGCCATGAAGTACAACTTCATTAACATATAGGTAAAAACTTTTTCAGTCTTGCTCCTGAAACACATACTGGTACTATGGACTAGAAAGTTCCCAATGAATTAAAGCAGTTTGGAGAGAAACGTAGGAAAAGCATTCAGAGAATTTCTTGGTTTTACAAAATATCCTTCTCAGGATGGCTGTTTAGGAGCAGTCTGTTAAAATAATCCCAAATTTGATTGCTTTATAACCCCATGATATACAGAAACATAAAAACCATCCATGTCAGCATATGACAAGCTTTAAACACAAATGTATCCTGTACTTCAGCTGTAATGCAGTTGTAAAACTACTTGATTCCAGTTTGTCAGATAATTCAGTCTGATATAACACATTTATAATCCGAAGAATTTATGGTTAAATATTCCACCACAGATCCATTTCTTTTTCAGGCATTGATACCAACATAAAGGACAGTTTGGGTAGAACAGTTTTGGATATACTTAAAGAGCATCCATCTCAGCAGTCTCTCCAAATTGCAGCTCTACTTCAAGGTAAGCCATATGCAATTACACATTTGTTAGAGACAATAGAGAAATATTATTGTATATAGTAATTTCTACTCCTTAAATGTTTCATTACACAAAGGAGCAGTCTTTTGATTTAAAAAGACTACTTGAACAACAATAAGTCTGAATTTCAGAGTAAACTCTTTCTTTTTTGCGGACCACTGACATTAGCATGGTGTATCGCTTACAGTTTTTAACATTCTTCATCACACCATAACATATTGTAATATTTCAATAGCAGTTCCATTAATTGTAATGATAACCTACAATTGAAATACTTGATTTGTAGCAACTAAATGACTGAAAGATGATGACAATTTTTCAAACTATTTAATTATATTTTTCATTTTCCTTAAATTAAAAAAAATAATAAACCAGGCAATATCTCTTGTTATTATAGGAGAAATAATAAGTTTTCCACACATGCATTTGTTCTCATTCCCCATCTTACTTTCATGGTGTAAGGCTGATGGAAGTTCATTGTTTACTTCAATCATTTACCCTAGAAGATGACAGTAAAGTGCTGAAACGTGAACTACAACACAACTCAGTGTTAAATGTAATTTCTTCTCTTCTATGAAATTTGTTCCCTGCATTTTCAGACAGAGGAGGTCCCTGCAGGTATCAGTGCTGCATCTTCATCTGTATTGATTATTCCCACCATTAAATAAGCCATTTTAATCAGTTCAGTGTTGGTTCTACACATGAACTAGCTCATGTTACAGGCTCCCTCATAACTGTAATTTATAAGAAGATTTCTTAGAAAAAAATTAGCTCATGTGGCCATACTGTGTCATTTCTTTTCTGAATAACTTCCAAACTAGTTGACCAGCTTCCATAAAGTTTTCCAGTAAGATGATGGACCGAAGATAAAAAGTTTCTATAAGTATAATGAAAATTTTGCAGGCTGTAGGAGAGGTATTCCTGTGAGGAGCAGATTCATGTTAGAGCTGAACCAGTTAACAGCTTGCCTTGAGATCCCCCTCTCTCCCTTCTTCCTATTTTCCTTTGCCTTTTCCCTCAATTCCCCCCTTCCTCCTCCCCTACTTCCACCTACACAATTCCCTGACATATTCTCCATTTACATGAGACTTCAAAGTGACTTGATTCAGTTCACGAACCAGTTGAATACAAAATATATATTTATTATATATATAAAATTAATTAAAAATAATATAAAAAATCTGTAACTATACTTTCTGTAGTTTTAATTAGCTGCCTCCTATGTGAGTCAGGTCTCAGAGTTACCTCTGTCCCAGGTAACTGACAGTAATGTGCATTGAAAAGTGGGGAGGAAGAAATGTGTGGGGATCATAGGACTTCCCCTGTCAGCAGAAGGGAGTTTCTAATTTGAGTCAGACTCAAACTTCAACCTTTAAGTCCTCACAGAACTGCAGCATGAACATATTACCATGCAGAGGAAAAGAGGATTAATGTCATACTGGAACTTCAGTGGCAGGAAAAGGGTCAGTCAGAGCTCCCACTTTCTTAGACATCCAAATCAATCATCCTTCAGGTATTAATCTAAGATTCATCATAAAATCCCATCACCAACTAAACTAATTTGAATTTTACTACCTCTTTATTGTTCCATTTTATCCTTATTGTGGTAACCTTGCAGTCTCAACCCCACCGATGAACAATTTTTTCAAGTACCCTTGCTCTATGAGTAATAAAGCACCACACTCCCTCCTGTGGGTTTCTCATGTTGATGGATCAGTACCTGCCCTCATTCTTTACCACACACACACAGAAAAATAAATATATTAATTTCAATCCTTTTTGTTGCTTTGACATGCAGTCTTTTTCAGAAGTGTACCTTGAAGTATAAAAATGAGTGCTTAGTAGCTTCAGCTCTTATTAGTGTGATGAAACTGTCTTGTAATGAGCAGCTGTTTATTTTTGCTCTCTGCCTATAATCAGAAGTGATGTGCAAGAATGAAAAATGGTTACAAAGATGCCATTCTGACTCTTAAGACAACATGAGGAGCTCCTTCAGAACTCACTTGGGGAACTTAGATAGATTCTTTTTCATCAGCAAAATGTTCACTGAACATTTATCCATAAAAGTTTGAGCTGAAGTTGAAAAAACCAGGAGTGTCAGGATTCAGTACTAGCACTACTGATGATGTAGTTGACCTACCCTCCTCTAAAAAGACAGCTGACTATACTCTTCACTAAAGTGTGGGTATTTATCCTATTGTAGCTGAAAAATCAGTGAAGCACTAGAATTTTTGGAATCCTGAATGTACTACAATTGAGTTTGACTTCAGTGCATAATGAATTCCATGCTAAGAAAGGGCAATTACTAAGAGCAATTTAGTGGCTTCCAAATACATTCCTGTTAAGGCTGCTGTCTTCAGATGGTGGTCTAGAGCAGCTTACATGGCTCTTTCATGTAGACTTATAGGAAATAGAAATTAAATTAATGATGTCAGACAATTACTGGCCAGATTTTTTAAGTTTCTTGCTAATTTTGTGCTTTATGCAGACATAGTGGCATAGATTTGTTCTTTCACCTTGTTGCCAGGATAGACTAAGATTTTATCACCAAGCATTCTCATTAATTTTTTCTGGTTCCCCCTTGCATTGTTCTGAGTGTCACTTTACAGTTTATAGTATTAACATAGCATAGTATTTGTCCCTGTCACAAAACATTAGCTTTCAAAATATAAAACAAAAGCTGAAAGATGCATGTGAAAAGGCTGGCAGAAATGGGCAAGGAAATTATGTGACTGGTATTACTGGTGGGCCTGTTATGCAGAGGGATAACAGAGTTGGAAGAAATGTTTAGAAAGAAAATGTGTTGGCTTTGAGGATATTTCTAAGAAGCTTCTTTGAAGGAGATAAAAGTAATTTCTGTGTTTAGAAGCAGTTAATGGAGGTAGTAACACTATATCCCATGAGCTGATACTAAACCCAATAGGGCTGGTAGCCTCCCAGAATCTAAGAATTGTGGATAGAAATTGTTCTTCTTATTTTAAAGAATATTTAGAAAACTAATTTTTACAGATTGCAGGTTTAAAGAAACAAGGCCTTTTGCCCATGAGGTTTTAGAAGTGATCCTAGCATTCTTGTGATCCTTATTTTACATATTTTCTCACTATCCTGAGAAAAGAGCAACAGACGTTTCTGCAGAAGTTTTTTTGTTTGTTGTTTTTTTTTTTGTGTGTGTGTGTTTGCAAAGGCTGCCATCTTTTTTGAGATCTTGGCACATTATCGGATAGAAGGAAAATAAATCAAAAGATCATTTTAAATGGCAGCCTGAAAAAGGCTGAGTAAGCTATGCAACACCTATTTTTTTTTTCTGCCTGTTAATTATAGTTGAAATTAATAGAAATGACAGTTTCAATTTTGCTTCTATGTTTTTTGTATATGTCACATAATTTTCTGTGTCTTCATCAGGTCTGAGTTGCATTGAACTCACTTAAAAATACTTATTAGGGTTTAGATTCTTAACATAGTAAGGAAGAAATAGCTGTATAAGTACTATGTACTGGAAGAGGAGAGAACCAGGATACTGTACCAAGCAAGGCTAGGCTACTGGATGGATTTCATGGGTGAAACAAGAGCACTCGGTGCTGAAGCAGTTAACAGTACTGGCACTTAGGGCTTTTATAATTAGGCATTGGAGATAAAAGGGATGTTGCCAAGGCTAGTAGGCCTAAAATTAAACCAAGCAGCTGTGTTTTAGTTTCAGCACATGTGAACGTGACGCAGGTGCGAGCTGTACTGTCTTTCAACTCTTTCTCCACAGCCCACTATGCTCTCTATTAGAATCTTGCTCTTTTACTAATTCTAGAAGCAGAGTTCTCATTATTATGAAACAAAGGAGATTGTAGATAAACAGATGAAAAATGGTATGAGCCCCAGTAAATGCTGCTGCATAGAAAGTATGGAGGGAGATACAGTGGAAAACTGTTTCCTCTCTTCTGCTGAAGCTGCTTAGGAACCTAACATTGTTTGTACCTGTTACCAAATTATTCATAAATGGAGAATACATAAGCAGCTGCAGAACCAGAACTCCTTTCTATTCCTCTCTGCTTAAATAGCTTTGGTGACATTAGCACTGGCTTGTTTTTCTTTTTTTTTTTTTTTTTTTATGTATTCTCTCTCTCTTTCTCTCCTGCTCTTTCTGTGGACAAGTAGATCTTCCATTCCCTTGAGTGCTGGAGGCCAGCCTCACTGGAAGAATGGAATAGGTTTTCAGTCAAGGATTTAATTATAGCTACATGGGATGAAAATAATTGAGATTTCAATTCCCCTTCATTGTTTTGGTTTTGTTTTTTATTTTTTATTTTGATTTGTTTATGGGTTCATTTTGTTTTTCTGGGGACTTTTCAACTTCTTCTATAGGCTCTTGTGCAAAGGCTGTAGAGCATTGACTGCATTCATGAATTCATTTAACTACTGTTGTTAAAACTGAAAGTTTAGCTGCACCTTTACCTATCTCACAATCATAGGAGTACTTCAGTGCCTGTTTCTCTTATCTTCCCTGAACACATGCACAAAAACATCTATTGATTTCAGCTTTCTCTGGGATTCAGCTTAACTTGAATAATTTAGAAATTGTCCTCTGAAATTTAGGAGACTGAAGTGAACCAGCCTCCATCTCAGCTTGTCTGTCACCTTAGCACACCTGATAATGGTAGGTACCAGTCAGTTTCCTGCTACTGCAGCTGCTTTAAAGAGAGGAGGAATTGGGTCACGAAGCCTCAGGTGGGTTCCTTCCCATGGGGGCAAGTGAGCTGTTTTGGGAGGAGCTTTTTGAGAGCTTCCTGGCTGGGGTAGGACTCAGTGGAGCTACAGAATCCTCAGACAAGTTCTGTAAGAGTCTTAGGGAGGGCAGAGGTTTTTCTGAAGATTGCTGCCCTTCAGGAAGATGTGAAGGAGATGTAAGCACCCCTCTGCAGGGATATTGGCTATGGAGGGGACTGGCTTCTGTATAAGTTTTATTTCTCTGATCTAGTTACTTGGAGAGTGTTCTGCTTAAAAATGTGAGTGTTCATATTTATATTCTGAATAAATTTGGCCATTTTTGATTTTCTAAGAGTTTTAAAAAGCCTTTTGGTCTCCTTAGGGAAGAAATGTTCTGGAAAGAATTCTGTGTGAATCTACCGCATGGCATGGCTGAAGTAGGGTATAAAAACAAAAGAAAGGTGCTTATGCTTAATTTAAAGGAAAATAAGGGTTAAAATAAGTTGTTTGGGATTTTTATTTTCCATTAAAATAAAAAGTTTTCTGAGGTGAATATAACCATTACTCTAAAAGCTTAGGTTTGTAAACAGAGCAAAACTCTCAACCCTACCAACCTACCAACTCAGTGAGAAATTAGGATCTAAGAGGAGCTGAAGATAAAGCAAGTTGTGCTTTTTGACTCCTTGGAAGTTCAGGAGCAGCTCTAGTTGAGCTGGGCCATGCTCTTTTTATGCTGGAGAGGCAGTTGTGTTTCTCTACTTGTATGTTTAGTCTTTCCCATCTCTTTGGCTTTGGCCTAACCGGTATTGCAGAACTTAAGAAAGCTGGAGTTCCAACTGTTTGAACTTCCAGAACTTGAGTTATATTCCCCACCGTTCTTATTTCCACTGCTGTGTGACCACTTTTATGGCATTACTTTTTGTGTACAGGACCCAATTTAGGTTGAGTGGGGCTTTGACAAATCTGGTAACCACAGAAAACAATCCTACTAAACAAAGTTTTTTGAACTCTTAGTATTAAGAGCTGCAGTAGTCCTCTCACTTTACACTGAGCTGTAAAGTTCATTCTGGGTAAGGTGAAGTAGTACTTACTTTTACAGAAGTAAAATAATCCATTGTCCCATTATGAATTTGACAGGTTGTGTCCTAAACAGCCTTGACTCTCCCCTGTGGTAGGAATGATGGGGTTTTCCTCTAAAGTTGTGTGAAACCACAGATGGGGACACTATTCTGGTCATGAAGTGGTATAAGTCACTAAGCTTAGCTTTGTTCTGAATTCTCTTTTTGCTTTGAGGAAAATGATCCACCGTGACCGCTTGAGCAGTCTCTCAAGCACTCAGCAGTGAGTAAGTTTGGGCAGAATTTGAAGATGGATTCCTAGCCAGCTGCAGGTGATTAGAATGCAGCTGCTGGTGAAAGCATCCGGTGCTTTTGTGTGGTTTTATTTTTGGCTCTTGATACAGATCACCTGTTCTGTGTCTCTTTCTCTGAAGTATTACAGGTATTACACTTACCTAGACTATAAGCCTCTTTGAACTGAGGCCCTGTCTTTATCTCGTATGTATCTGCTAGAATTTTCAATAGCATAGACCAAATTAGGAGTAGTAGTCCCACAAAAGCCCAAAGTTTCAAGGGTTGCGCTCTCACAACGTTGGCATGCTACCAGCCTGTTGTAAGCCTTTTGTACCATACCTTGCAAGAGCCAGCTGTAAAGGTTTTCTGGAAGGAACTCTGTGTTTTTTGAAGTAAATATTTAAGACTTATGTTGAACTTGGGATTTCCTCTTCAGAACTAGCCTCCAGGAGGTAAGTGCATTGGTCTGGAAGTGGGGGCTCACAAAGCACAAAAATAGAGAAGTATTTTAAAACCACAGTCTTGTATGATTATGTGACAACAAGGTTAGAGTTCTTCACAATATCTCCTTCATTTCCTCTGCTAATTATAGCTGTAATAATCTAATAATTGTAACATTTACCTAACAGAATTACATTTCCTTTTGGACAGTTGCATAATTACCAAGAAAACATTTTTCATACATGAATTTCTTTTTTCTTTTAGTTTTCCTTGGGTATGGCTTGCTTTTTATCTTATCCACATCTTGCACATTAACTTGACAAATACTATCACTGACAGAGCTGGAAAACATTCCAGAGCATTTTGTCATGGTGTTAGTTTTCTCATGGACTCCTACAGTTCATCTTTGCTTTCAGACCCACACACACACAAAATTTTCATATGATGAAATTTATGGCAGATTATGCCAGGGACCACTGCCAGTCATTAAACTTAATATATGGCACTTTCAAATCACACAAAATTTTTTTAAAAATACCCCAACAATCTGCAGAGCATTTTGAAACTGCATGCTGTTCTATGCCATTTCCAATTTCAGTTTCTCAGATGTCTATTTTATCACAGATTGTATTTGGGTTTTGGGATTTTTTATTTAATCATGAGTAACAGCAAGCTAAACAAGTGCGTTGTAGACTGTAGAAATTAAATCAAGGAGATTTCACTTCCCAGAAGCTCCTTAGTCCTGCAGTGTGATATTGATGAAAGACGTTATTGTACTTTGTTGCTCTGTGTGTTGCAACATATGCTAGTGTGGTTACTACTGGTATCACAGTTAAATTATTTAAACAATTTCATAAACTCAAGAAAATGCAGATGCAGAATAACTGCCCAAATTGAGAACCAGTTACTCTGCTGGAAAAACAAAAAAAAAAACCTGCCACTGTGGCATAAATTAATTTCTTATTTATTAGTGCACTGCAATTCATTAACGTTTTGGTCTTCTGTTGGAGTAGCTTGTGTAGAAAAGCACATGGAAATAATGTAGATATTTATAAGAAAAGAACATTAATGAAATTGAAGTTTAGCACATTCATTATTTCATGTTTTTCTGTTTTTATAAGCATTGTTGTGAATGTGGGGCAAGGGAAGTTTTAAGGAGAGAAAGTAAATTTCAGCACACTGCTTTTTAGACTGCTATTTTAAGCTAAATTTTAAGGATTGCTTTTTGATTTTCCTCATGTACTCTATCTGCGCTGCAAGCAGAGTGTTTGGCTTTCTAAACAATGTCAATGTTTGTATGTGTTGTGAACATCCTGAATGTCTTGACAAAAAACTCTCCACAAACTTAGAATAAAAGTCTTTTTTAACTGTAATAATGTAATAGAACAGTTATGTTGATATTTCAAGGAGACAAGAAAAACACAGGAATAGTCTCAACTGATTACCCTTACAATTAGATTTCTGTAGCTGTTTCCACAAATTGGAAGACTGACCATTTTAGTGTTTTACAGTACTTTCAACAAATGACTGCCTTGCAGCCGTGTTTATGAATAATTATTATTACAAGGTTGTAATAGTAATGTTTGCCAATGACAATATTGATATTCATAATAATGTTATTGTTATTATTATTATTAATAATTATTACAGGGTTGTAATATGAAAATTTGAAAAGTCTTTAATGAAAAACGAAGTAGCAAATGTACTTTAGATTGAAATAATCCCCCTTCATTCCGAATTTTAAGTGTATTTGTATCTTTAACTTGCAGAATATATGGAAACAGGAAATGCAAGTATTTCAGAGGAATGCCCACTGGAATGTGCAGAACATCAGTCTTGCGTTTTGTCCCCAGAAGTTCCTCCGTCTCCAAAGGCTAAAAGTAAATACATGTACTCTGTGAATGCAAAAGCTGTACTGAATTTCTCTTTAATATTAATGTTCATACAAACTTATAAAGTGGAAAAAAAATCAAGAAAGTTATTGATATCAAGTATGGGGTTTTTTTTCCTACCATGAATCACCAATGACTGCATACACTGTAATCCATGTCATATAGAAAAGCAAGGAAATGTGTTCTCAGAAGGGACAAATCACTAATGGTTTACAATGTACTGCATTGTTGGTCTTAAATATTTTTAATTTATCTGACCTTATCCATTGCATAATCAAGTAAAACAAAAATACTAAATATGTTGAAATACTCTGCAGGTATTGTTTACATTTGGGTTAAAAATGGAATTTACTTCATTTTCCCCAATGAGCTCATCTACCAATTGTTTCACATTTGGAAGCCTCTTTCAAAGGTCACAAATGTACTGCTCTTCCATTTGTCTTTTAACACAGCTTTCATACACTGTAGCAGTCACTTGTGTGCACGTGCTTTCATTTTATGTTCTGATTCACCATTTCGACACCACAACCACTAAAACAGGGCATTTCCTGAGCGTGATGTCTTTCATGAAAGTCATCCTCCTGTAGAACCAAACCTGTCTTCTGCCTTCAGTAATCATCCAGAGTGAATGTAATGGACTGCCGGCAAATAACTGAGCCTGTCCTTGGTTTTGTTGTTGTGAGTTTTGCTTAGTAGTGATTTTTTGTGTTTGTTGGGTTTTTTTGTTGGGTTTTTTTAATCTTTTTTTAACATGTTCTTTTTTTCTTTAACATGTTCACTAGTAGAGTTTTTATTCATGAGAGAATGAAGCTTCCTGATGCATGTCAGGTTACAATCTTCATGGTAATAGTGAACAAATGCTGTAGTTCCGACAATATTTCCCATTGGGGTACTTAACACATATGTGGTGTGTGAAGATAAATAGTCCCTTTGAGATTAGCAGGATTGTGAAGCCAGCTGTGCAATAGAAATGTCTGTCCTGAAATTAAGTAGCAAATATTTTTAAAATATGCTTTACTTTTTAACAATAAGGTCATGATCTCACATTCCTTATTTCCTCTTACAAGGTACAAATAATGTAAAACATGCTAGCTGGCTTTTGCTTGTCTATTGTGTAATCTGATACTAAAGGAGAAATATTGTACTTGATCGTGCTTCCCATCCATCTGTCTGCCATTCACTGACAAGCTAATTTCAGATAATTTAAACCAACTTTGGAAGAGGGAAGCAGTATCAATTACCTTTCTTTCAGGAAAATAGGGAGCTGGATAGATGTGAAAGACTCTTATTAGTACCTGCCCTGAAATAAATAGGCAAAATCTGTCTTTTATGTATTCTGGCTGCAATCAGCCAGTCAACTAGCACACTCTCACCCAGGTCAGTCCAGTTTTGTCACACAGAACTCATTCTTGCCCAGTAAGAAATACTGCAGGCCATATGTGGGAGAATGTGGGACTGGGGATATGAACATGGTTCTGTAGGAAGCAGTACTTCTGGTTCTTTATAGCACACTGTATAATGATTTTAGAATAGTTTTTAATATTTAGGTATTTTACTTCCAATTTTTAGTTATAATATGAATCTGGAATAATTTCAGTTTTCTAATTAAAAAGCAGAATATAAATAAACCTGATTATAATTTTGCTTAATTTACAAGTTTTCATGCAAAGCTACCATTAACTAAGAGTTCGGAATGCAAACTTTGTTAGATTTCAAAAAGCAATTAAATGCTTTTAATTATCAACTTCTTGTCTCTGAAAATTTTGGTAATAACTGGCCATGGTTATACTTTAAATATTGAGTACTTGTATTTACTTAGCATAGCAAACAGTAACTATGAAAAAAAAAATGAAACAAACAGAGCTCTAGACCAAGAAGATACAGTTTTATCAGTGGATTCAGTAGTTATGTGAGTGTACTTAAGTGTGTTTTATGTATGCTGAGCTTAATATGCTCACTCTGATTTTCCTTTTCAGCATTTTATTTCCAAAGATGGAGTAACATGGAAGCATCTGTATTTTATCAAGTCTAAGCACTGCAGTTTCCACCAATATGGCTGTTGTAAACCTAGTTAAAAAAAGGGGTTTCTTACTTGCTCTTGGAAACTCTTGGCCTTCTTCATTTTTCATTGCTATTACTAAAGGTAGCTGTGTAACACACACAGAGTACATAATCAGAACCCAATGTGGTTGATCATAATGAGTAGCTTTTCAGTCTGTGGAGGCCTTGCTGCTGCCAGTGGATTATTTGCAGAATGGTTAGCAATGAATGTGATTCTAGTACTTATTACTACCACTATTTCCAACAGTGGTCTTCAGTATAGACCTAGAAAGCCTATTGTCTTACTGTTCTCGTAGATTTCTTAACTAAAGAAATCTGATAAATTAAGGAGAAAACATGAAACGGTGCAGAAAGCACTGAATGTGAGTTTCTGATAGACTGCTGTAGGAAGGCATGTTTTAACCCATGTGTAGGATTTGCCCAGTATATTCTTCCACTATTCCATTTAATCCTGGGAGAGTGAGAAAGAATTATTCATAAAGCATAGTTGCTTTGATGGGGGAGATATGCATTCTTAGTCACTCACAGTTTACAGATCTTATGTAGTGTATTAATTAATTACAGCAGCAAACATTAACCCGATGCAGAGTATGGGATATTGGTTTTGTATGTTTGTAGAAACTTTCCTTTCCTGGATTAATTTAACATTCTTGAGTAGTTGCTATTTCTGTAAATTTTCAGGATTAGAAAACATAGAAAGGGTAAGTATGTATTCATCCTAATTAAATGCAAGGTATAGGGCAATGCAGAAGTATGTAGATTGCCTCAAGCAAATTCCTAGCCTGGAACAAGATGCCATTATTTTTGAGCAGAGAATAGTGCATGAAGATCATTGTTTAGAAGATAAGGTATGGAAAATAACAGATAATAAAGTTTAAAGAATGTGCATTTCCTTTTTAGGCATAAATTACCCCGGTATTCTAATTACTGACTAATGGTGTGTCTGTTTTTAAAGGTGAAGCTGTGACTGGAGAATTATCAAAGCTCTTAGATGAAATCAAATTGTGCCAAGAAAAGGAATACTCTTTTGAAGATCTGTCTCATACACTGTCAGACCATTATCTGGAAAATTTTAGTAAAGTATCAGAGGAAGATCTTATGACCAGTGGAAGCCAAACCAAGCTTAATGTAGTAAGTAAGATGGGATACAAGGACAATGTATTCAGTTACATCTGATTTATTTATAGCACATCCAAGAAAGAAATAATAAAAGAGTGAGAATAGTACAAGGTTAACATTATAATAAAACAAATATAACATGTGCTTCTTAGAGATTTAGAATGTAATGTTCACTTCATTTCTCAAAGGTATTGCTTACCACACCTCAGAATGGCTTTTTATGTCACCACCAATACATTCAGATTACTTATTTTGAGCATGACGAAGGCAAGAAAGGGTTTTTTTTTTGTGGAATCAGTGGAGATCAGTACATTCAGTACTCTACTGAATACTAAATGTTAACAGAATCTGATCAGGTATGCCCCCAAAAGAACCAGCTAAACACCCTCAGTTATTTTTCGTCTACATTTTATTACTATATAGCTTTCTTAGTAGCCTAATGGTATTGAAGACTGAATCTCTAATACAGAAAATTGTGGTTGTGATACTTCAGTGATTTTCAACTACAGTTGAAGATAACTTCATTGCTACTAATATTATTAATAAAGTACTCTAGGATTCTTTTTTTCTTTACTGTAACAAGGCTGCTTTTTTTCTTTTTTTTTAAATTAAATTCTCTTTCTCAGTAGGTTTCCTGGTTTCAGCTGGTTTAGGCTTAAGCTTAAACCATGGCACTAAATAAATGTGATTGCCCAGAGAATAAAGCAGAGAACAAAGGAAAACTGCTAAGTTCTAAATTTCAGTTAATGTTTTTCATAAGTTAAGAAAAATTATGCTCATTTATGCGAGGAAAACCATAGCAAGTTAAAGACTTTCATGTTTTGGAGGATTTATTACAACTTATAGAGACAAAATGAGATTTTAAAAGATGTGTAGCTACCCTGAAATGCCGTAGATACTTTTGTAAAGCCCTTTTAGATGTTTGAATGTTAGATACATAACTCATATTGAACTCAATTTGAACAAGATACTAATCCCATTTAATCATTTTTAGACATTTGTCTAGTGTCTCTCTGAATTTAGGTGCTAACTGCTATTTAAATCTTCTCAGCTGCTGTTTTGCAGAAAATGTATTCCATATAAATCCATCTGCTCAGGCCTAAATGAAGTACAATGTGAATAGAAAGTATTCAGACCCTAAATCTGTAATTTCTGTGACAAGGAAATATAAAGGTAAATTAGGCAATATATTTTTTAGATATTTCATATTGAACTAGATGTGGAAACAAATCTTCAAAACTGGGGACTGTTTGAAGCATTTTATGGTGCTTTCCTGCTGGGGCATCCAGCTTTTCTTTTAGAGAAAACTGTAATCAGGATGATGGGTGTGCACTCCCAACATAAAGTTAGGATGGAGGGCAGAATATGTTTTGCCTTGCAGTAAACCCTGCTATACAGATCTGTATGGAGAGGACTCTGTTGTGATGTGAGATTTTCCTGTTTGTTCTAAAGCATCCATTTAATTTTTAATGTATGTTAGGGTTATTCAGTCCGTTCAGTTGTTACCTAGCAGCCTTGCATAAAAAAATGAAAGTTGCTTCCATTTTGACACGTCTTTTAACTTTGGGCAGGTGTTGCCTTCCCTTTGTGTTTAGGTTCACTGTGTAGTACATGGGTGATATGAAAATCCACATTCTCTGTAAGGGGCCATGAAAGAGTAATTGGGAAGAAGCACTAAAGTGAAGAGATATGTTTAGCTCAGAAAATGATTGCAAAGGTGAATGCTGCCAAACTGCTCTGAGGGCAGGACCAGCAAGTATAGTCAAGGAAGATGTGTGACAGTACAGTGATGATTGAAGAAACTTAAATGAATGTTTATGTATAAGAATGTGAAGATATAGAGAGAAAGAAGTGAAGATGTATATATGTGGAGAATCAGAAATAGATTCCTTGTATATGTATTAAAGAAGAGAGGTTCTTGCAGCTTTTTCTTACTTTACTCCTCCATGGGAAGTTTCTGTAAGAATCTCAGTAGGTTAAGTGGGTTCTTATCTGTTGTCTGCATTTATTCACCTCACATTTGCTTCTACTACACATGCCAAGACCCTTTGAAAGCACAGGACATCCTGTGGAGTCTGTCTGGAGCACAGACTCTTTCTGCTGGACTGAGTGTTGCCTTTCTCGGTTATCAGCTCCAACAGAGGGCTGGAACCACACCTGGTGTGCTTCCACAAAGGAGCAGTTACTTCAGGTTCATATCAGCAGATTTTTCCTAACTTTCACTGCTGACTGTGCTGACATCAGCTTTGAAGAGGTGTAGAAGTTAGCTCCCTGTTGATAATGTGTTAGGTGGTGCCATTTCCTGAATTAATGTCAATTCCAGAGATGATGACTGTTGAAGGCTTTTCAATTTCATGTAGTTCAGCAATCTGAAAAGTCTCCAAATCCCAAGTCGTGCCACTTTGTGACCCTTAGGGAGATTCTGCAAAGGCACTGGCTGTGTGGAGACATCTGAATTTTTTTGCATCATGCTATTGTTCAGAGAAATAGGGGGCCAAGACTGGGGAATTTCTGATTTGAATAGTAACTTGTGGATCATAAACTTAGGAAGCTGGAGCAAGGAGCATCAGGAGCCACCTCCTGAGGATAGCATAGGCTTGGGAAAGAGAAGGCATCAGGAAGCAGAGTGTATTTAAAAGCATTTTTTTTAACAATTGGCTCTTTTCAGGAGGGCCAAAACTGCTGTGGCTCAATGAGGTTATGGTTGATTTGGGACTGCAGAAAGGAGTGTCTGTCTATGCAGAATGCACAGCCTGGAATTCTGTCCTGAATTTTAACTGCCAACCTCTATTGTTTGAAACAGTGGGGCTCACAGTTTTTGTTTAGTGTAAGGGTAGTGTGAATGCCTGCTTTTTAATACAATAACTTGCCAGTAAAGGCTTCATCTGGAAAAGTAGTGTTTAATTCTATCCATGGCAGAGGAGTGAATTTCAACATTGGTTTTATAGTCTCCCTGATAAAATGTGGCTCATCAAGCTGTGATCCCTTCTAGTATTGTTTCTGCATTGTACAGCCAATGGAAAAATACCAGTGCAATCTGGAAAGAAGGACTTTGGGTGCCTTGTTCACAGGCACATTCTCTTCCTTTTCTGGTCTTAGGCATCTTGCATGGTTTGTTGCTCAGTGATACTGCATTTGTAGAATTCTATGCTTTCTTTGAAAGAAGTGGGTTGGAAGCCTTTTAGGTCCAGGACAGAATTCATTCCTCCATTTGCTGTGTTATTAGACAGATAGTCATCCAACAACCTAAAAAGTTGTTCTGGAATGTTTGTAATAAGAAACTACTTCTTTTCATCAAATTTTGCATTGAAAACAACACATGTTTTTATTACTTTATATGTTTCTATTGGCCAGGTGTGTGATTTCTGACAAGGCATTAAAACCCCAGAGATTTATGTGCTTACAGTATTTTGAAGTCAAATAGGAAGCAGAGTTTGCACAGCTCTGAGATGAGGTAAAAAAAAAAAAAAAAAGAAAAGAAAAAAGAAGCTGTTTGGTTTAGTCTTCCGAGTTCCAAATTACTAATCAGCTTTGACTCTTAAATTTCCTTGGGACATGGAGGAGATGACTAGGAAAATTGATGATGAAGATCTTGGGGACTAGAGGGCATGACATTTGGGAGAGGGAAAGTACAATGGAGCAGTAAGTAGAAGTAAGGACAGTAACAGTAGACCCATAATGTAGGCATAAATAGGAACAGATCTAGAGATGAGTGAAAATGTCCCCACAGGATGCTTCCCTTCCAGAAGTTGAAAGGGGAACTGTGACAGAAGAGCAGACTGTCTTAGCTTCCTGAATGGGAGGGAACAATTAATGAAGAGGGAGGAAAAGACTGAATGCTGAACAGCAGTTAGTCAGATGAGAGTAAGTTAATGTTATCTTTCAATTTGAAGAGTACATTATAAATGATAAACTAAAGGAAGTCAAAGCTGCACTGGAAATACCATAATTCAAAGGTTTTCTTCTGCCACTCTGGCTGTGTTTGGTGTGCTGTCATGCAAAATATGAATGCCATATTTCCTAGTCTGTCTTTCCCAGTCATTAGAACATGTACATTACAACATAGCATGCAACAAGCCCCTGTTCATTGTCTCCACAAAATTAAAGGCCAGATTGAATAGAGTTTTGCAAATCTACTTGAGGGAGAGCTCCAAAAGGCATTAATATAACTATGCTTCCTTTTAGTTGTAATTCCTAGTATTTCTTAATGACTTGTATTCTGAGTGGGGTTGATGATCAATTCATAGATTTGTGTCTCCAGTTCCTGTCTTTGTTTTTTCCATTTTGGTCATTGTGACTCAAATGTACTTTTTAGTTGACCTATGTATGCAAAGGCATGGAAAGCCCTGACTGGTGCTGCATAGGCAAGACTGGGAAGCTTTATACTTGTGTATTGCTCAGTGCCAACATATTACAGTTTTTTTTATGTTCCCTAGATAAAAATCTTCCAAAAAACTAGAATTTGATTGTTCAGTGAATCAGAAAAAAACTGTGCTTCAAAACATATTTCAGAAAACATGAGATGGAAAAAAATATAGGAAATGTCTTGATTTTATCACAGTTCGGTTAACTAAGATGTTTCCTTTTCAAACTGAATTAAGTGTGATTGCAGTTTCAGGTTTGTTTTTTTTTTTTTTTTTTAAGTATAATTAAAAAAAATATTTATTTTCCAATAGATGGCAGTCTGGTTCAGTAACTTCAAGAACAAAAGCAACCATCTTATATAAGAATTTTCCAACTTTTTTCATTGCTGTGTTAAAATTGTGCATTTTAACAGAGTTGATAGTCCAAACTGTTTCCAAATGAACACCTTACATTCCTCTAGGAGAAAAATTTATGGAACACCATAACATACATTTAAACTACAAACTAAAACATCAGGACTAAATTTAGACAGACTAAATTTAGTATATCATGACAAAGAGGTTACACACCAAGTGTGCATTCAAAGAATCTGTGTGAATTGAACAGCAAGCAAGAAAATTTAAATAGGTATAGTGTAGAAAGCAGGCATCCAGAAAAATTGTGTGTCAGGAAAATGAACAGAAGACTGTCAAAATGTATATTGTGAGAATCCTGAGCTCCAGCAAGAGAATTGCTTTAGATTCCTCAGTCCGTGGCATTCTAAGATCATTACCAGTTTCCTGTCAGGTGTGAGATTCCTGTGTATGTATTCACGTCAGGACAAATAATTCTAATTGTATTATTAAATCCAGAAATGCACCATCTGTATTGCAATGTATTTGTACATTGTGTTCTTTAAAAATAATATCAGAGAATAAAAATATGGGCTTTTTGTACATGTAAGAAATTCCTATGGATATCAAAGAATATTTTGCTTTTTACTTGCTTTGGATAACCTGTGACTGCAAAACAAAAAGTAGGGATTAAGAACTTCTCCACTTGCCTGTGTGTATATATTCATTTGCTAGGCGTACACGTTGGATACAATAAATCTCAGACTTTTTCTTTCATAAACTTGATGTTTTATTTGAAAAATGTTTTCCTAAAATTGTCTCTTAAAATGGCTTCATGTTACTCTGTATTCAAAAGTTTATTTCTGTCCGTATTTTGAAAAGTGTGGTTTTCTTTTCATGTAGAAACCATAACTATTCCTTATTTTTTTGAGAACTCCTGAGATTTTTTGAACTAAAACTAATTTTAAAATGTGCCACTTGAATAGAACTGAGGCTGTATATTGAAGTATATTCTTCAGAACAGTCTCTTTAATCTTGTGTAGTAGGTGGTTGCTTGCAATGTTTGCTTTTAAATTTATACTGCTGTGTTCAGAAGCATAATAAAAAAATAGCATTATTGATTTTCAAGTGCAAATGGAATATCTTACTGTCTTTAGATTTGTGACACAAGTTTAGATTAAAGAAACAGTTCTTGAGAATTTTCTGTGTTCTTAAAAGCAGAGTATATGTTAAAGGATTTTGCTTAATTACATGGCATAAATACTGAGAAACTTAAGATGCCCTTAATTTATTTTTTTTTTAACTGAAGATAGTAAAACCATGTAGTAACTGCACTACACAGGGATTTCACAGAAGTGGCAGCAGCATATCTTTTTAAATTTAATATGGTTATATAATAGATAATAAAGGCTGGCAGCAGTAATTTAAATTGAAACATGAGGAAAGGTTCTGTGTAGTCTCAGGGAAAAGACTTGGATTTCATCACAGGCATATAAATGTCAGTTTCTGCTTAATTCTGTCATCCAGAATGGGAAGTTGATAGTTGTGCATGTTGAGAGAGTGGAAAAAATATATGTAAAAATACAATAACATTTCTGAAATCAGTGATGGTACATATTCAGAGATACAGTTTTTACTCTTATATCAGAATATCAAGAAGATGAGACTATATAACAGCAATAAAACTATAATTGTGTCTGGTTTATATCTAAGGAGAGATTCAAAAACATAGGATTATGTGGTTTTGAAAGAAGTTAACTAAGAGAATATATGAGGGTGGGTAAAATTTATGCATGCTTTTTCAGAAGTCAATTATTCTAATTAATTTTTTTCACTAAGGAAAAGAACAATTATTTTTTTAAAAAAAGCACACAATTTTTAAAAAATTATTTTACAAAGTAATAATTGCTAGAACTTGCTGAAGACTATTGAAGTAACATTTATTTAGTAACACTATTCAAGAATATTGTTTTGGTTTTTACTTTTAATGTAACATTTAAATAAATAATGGCTGGATTGAAATGTAATAGCTAAGAGTGGCCAAACATGCTGGAGTAAAATAATTGCTGTCTTGAGCCTTTAAAAACACCACACGTTTGCATGCATGCATTGTTGAGAGAGGGATCCAAATTTCACAGAAAAATGATGATGAGCAAGCCAGAAGTATGTACAATGGCTTACTAATGAGGATACAGTAAAAACACCTTCCAAAATATTTTGGTTTCTTATTCATTAGGGAATAAGTAAGATAATCAGGCCTGATTTTATGGGTCTTCAAGGACAGAAGCAGATGAATTTTAAATTATTTAATATAATGACATTGGGTGAATTTGATAATAAAGCTTCAATGCATTTTGCAGGTATTTATGATGTATTAAAAAAGGAAGAGAAGTGTATTAGGAGACAGTGTTTGGAAGATCGTTGCTTTACTGAATTCCTTTATTATGGTAGTACTATATTATTTAAGTATTGCCAAATTCTGATGTTGCAAGAATTTTGCATTAAGTTGCTCTTTCACCCAGTTCAGTTATGAATCCTATTTTGCAAGCATATACTGACTCTTATTTCTATGGGAAATAAAAGCCTGAAGGCCATCTGTCCCAGGATATGTAAACATAACTTTTTGAGGTTCCCTTGTTGAAAAGGTTTACCCACACTCTGAAGATAAGATTATATAACTTTCAAAATTTATTTTTAAAGCTACCACCCAACTAAAAACCATGTTCTACTCCCGATTTCTAGTGCACACTGTAGTATTTCCCACTGAGAACTGTTGCTACTGCTATTTTTTTTCATTAGATATTTATAATGGGACATCCAATACCAAACATCCACTTGGTCAACATGGAATTACATGCTTTCCATAAACTGCTTTACAAAATGATTTCTAAATTCTGTTTAAACATGAGCTGGTGATTACAGAGAAGCAGAGGGAAACCAGCTGGATAGAAATTTTTGCCCTCTCCTTTAAGGCTACCTAGTGAAGGGGAGTTCAGACTTTCAAAATGTATCCTTTCCTAACCTGTGTTCTGTAGCTATTAAAAAAGATTCTATTCTGTATCTGTAGGTTAGGCTATGCTTCAGCACAGTGCTGTGAAAATTTATGTTAGAGGGGTCCTAATAGCTGCTATGTGGAACTCCGTGCAGAATAATTTGCCTGGTATCATGCTTCACAGCCGACTGAATTAGCCTGCAGCTCCCTGCTGCTGTGATTTTGGGTAGAAGGATTGCTAGCCAATCCTCCAGTGAGCTGCACAGACCTACCCTGTGAGAAAGCTAGTGCTTGTTTAAGAATATAAAATCTCGAAACATGACAACATTTAGTGTGATTTAAACTACATGGAGTTAAGTATAACTAGGGGAATGTGCTGGCCAAACCACCACTCGATTTAATCTGCATTAAAAAGTACCTACTCTTTTTTTCCACTAGAATGATTTTCTGGAATACTTAAGCAGTCTGTGCAATTATGTCTGTGTGGCAAATTCCTTGACTATCAGGTACTAGCAGGAAAATAGCTTACAGACAAATGCATCTCTCTGAATGCTGTTATGTGTTCAGCTTGCAGTGGTGAGGCCTAAAGGTATCTAATCCTTTTGCTCCAGTTTGTCACATTGTTTACCACCATGTAAAACCCTGTATTGCTATTTTTCAGAATGTGTGCTCTAGACACAGGCATTTTCTCTTATTGGCTGAGTATATGCTTCCATTTATTCTTATATGGTAAAACCTGATAGAGTAGAAAAGAACAAATGCTTTGTGCACACCCTCCATAATTTGCAATATTTCAGGCTTGTTATTTCTTAAAGCTTTCTTTTTCCTGACTAAGTAATCTTAACATTTTCAAGTTTATTCTGTATTTCCACGCTGCCAAGCACTTTCACTTATCCTGCTGTGGACCCTTTCATCTCAGCTGAATCTTTTACATAAGGATCTTGGATATGGGTTTAGAATTTTTTCCATATAAAGTAATTATAACACAAGCTTTTCAGATCAAAGAGCTTGTTTGTCTTTATGGTTATAAAGCTGTTTGTAAATTTGGGGTGCTGTGGCAATGATTAGTAAAATTTTGTCTACTCAAAAATTCTGTTTAATAGCTAGGTTTTATTAAATTGACTACAGTAGATTTTTTTTTTACAAGGACAATTTTAGTTCAATACTGAGCACATATGTAATTTGAAGAGTCATGTCTGTTTCATTATACATAGTTGAGCACCAAAGATATCTACTAATCTCAATAGAATTAGCCAAGATCTGAGGACTCTATCAGAACTGATCCTGACATCATCTTCCCAATATGAAATATATTTGCTTGCATTAAATATCTTTTTTATATGTTACTCAATGCTTTAGTGAACCTTCTTTCTCATCTGTGTTTCATTATTTTTTTAACATCCCTCAGCTGCCTGTGCCATTGTGCAACTGTTGCCAGTGCTGCATAGCAGAACCCTTTCTCTTCCTTTTCTTTCAATACCCTCAGGGTCTGTCATTCTGGGAGTATTCAGTAGTGTACAACACGATGCCCATTCTGAAGCTGCAGTCTCCAGGTTCATTTGGGACCTTACAAGAGAGTTTCAGTCACTTCTGGAGAACAGAATGAGAAGATAATACCATGACATTTCCAGCCAGACAGGGGACTTTTTTAATGTCAACAGCAACTCTCTCTTTGTGATATAATAATACCAAATCATCAGGAACAGGTATTGGTAACCAGAGGTTCTTCCCTCAAACACTGACCTTCCTTAGAAATCTGTCAAAAAAAAAAATCTGTCATGGACTCCTACCCTCCATTTCCCATGGGTTTCTCCTCTCTTCAGACTGTTGTCCAGTGTTCCAGTCAAAATCAAGTTTTCAGATTCTCCTTCACAAGAGAACAAAAAGTTCTTTTAATTTTCCTTGGTTTTCTCAAAATACATTTTCTGCCTGTGTGATTTAGAGCATCACCAGTAGGAATGCTGATACTCCAAAGGCATATTAGTTTGTCACATTTGAGCAATAGAGTTTGGAACAATTTATGAGGCCTGGAAGGAATATGAAAGACTTTGCCGACATATAGATACAATCGGATTTTAATTCCTGAAAACATCTTTTTTGCTGTCTGGAAAAACTGCTTTTGTTAGTAACAGATAAGTAAGTAAACATATAAATAACATATGAGTAACATATAAGAAGACTGAGCTTAGATATGTAGCAGATTTGTTTTTCACAGTCGTATGTAGATATTTACCTGAGGGAAAAGATAACTGAGTTAATAAGGAAAGAAGGAAAACCTATCCTGCAATCTAAAAAAAGAACCCACATTGTTCTAGAACATTTTAGCTTTTGATGTTTCTGTATTTTAAGAGATGGGAATTTCCATAATATTTTAGAGCTCTTAGCATTGTTGTCTGCAGGTACCAATGCAGATTTGATTGTTCTTTATAATACATGGTGGCATCAGAATAAATGAGTGTTATACCTACACATCAAGTTAAAAACAGTAGAGGGGAAAAAACAAATGTTTTTGTATATAACTCAAGTCAACACTGATTTCATGTCTATTCCATTAGTGTTAGAATTCAGTCATTAAGCTTGGAACTTGCACTGAAGCCTGATGATCACCATCTGACATGAAAAGCATGAGAAAAGTAAGAACCATATGGTATGTCTCAGTTGTTTACTGTTGTGAGTGGAACAGCATAATTTTATCCCAATGGTATAACCAGGAGATGGAGCCTGCTAATCCATCAGAGCAATGTGAACTCCTACAGGATCCAGTAAGGGGTGGGGATTAAATGTATGGTTTCACTATATTTTATTCAATTATTCTTTTGAAGTTGGCTTTCTTAGAAGTCACAGTCTTGCTTCCCTTCCTTTGCTTCATAGTAAGATGTATACAAATAATGCTAATGGTAAATAGTGTGCCACGTTTCACAGGGCAAAATGACCACCCATGACAAGCTAATACAAAATAATGCTCTCTTTAAAAATTGTTTAGTAGCTGAAATTAGAGCATTGGGCAATTTGTTTGGACTACTTGTTTAATTTCATTTTTATTCTATCCTAAAGGCAACAAGAAAATTTGTTTCATAATAGGCATATAAAATAAATTCAGTATTTCTGTCCTTAAGTCTTGAAAGTTGACCATTCATAACAAAGATTTTCATTGTATTCTGTTGACAAATTTTTCCAGCCCCTGTTAATAAGCTTAGCAAGTAGAAAATTAATAGAAAAATATGCTGGATCAGATTCCAATACCTCTATAAAATATAATATCACAAGGAATTCAGTTAAGGGCAAGTGCCTAATATTTACTGTGCATTAGAAAAGTTGCCCATGGACATCAAAAGTGTACTAGAAATGAACCCCTTAGCTTTTCTGTGACTTTAATATAGCTAGAATCCTTGCTTTAGTTCAGTGGTATAAGTTTTTAAACTGAGATTAGAATCAGAGACCAGATTTACTTGATGTGTTGTGTCACATGATGCATGTGTTGGTCTTTACACCAGTTGCTTTATTTTTTCCAGAAAAATGTGAAGGCTGAATGACTTACACAATTTTTGAGTATCTATTTTCATTTATTCTCCCTTGGCATCTATCCTTCCTAAACTTGCCATAAGTTTCAGTTTAGTGTCATGAGGGAAAATCTCAGAAGAGGTTCTTCAATTTTATTTGCTTCAGTAATTATTTGAGATTAAGCAATTTGCATTAATACTACCACTATTATTTTTGTTGATATTGGTGCTCTGCCTAATATCTCTGAAATATGGGCTGTTCACAATCAGCAAAGAAGCAGCCTCAATACTGCCTGTCAAACATAGACAATACTCATATTAAAATATAATTACTTTTTTTATTGCTATGCTGGTCTTTCTTTTAATTATTAATAGTCACTTATTTATGGGTATTGGAATATTTATTGCCTTGCCTTTGTCAGTGGTCTTTCCTTTAAGAAATCGAAATAATTTTAACAGATCATAATCACTTGTTTAGTCATTGATACCTTCTAAGAAATACAGTGCTTCATAGGAGTTATAGATAAAAGCAGGTTACTGACTGGTTTGTCTGTATTTTATAGGAGCTTTAAGGCATTATATTATGACTGGATGAAGAAAGAATTTAAATATTAAGCCTTCAGCTATTTAGGAATGTGTCCGGTAAAGAACATAAAGATGTGCTTGTATTGCGGTGGATCTGAATGTGCGATGTTGAATCTACCACAGGCAAAAGGAAAAAGTACCAATGAGCACAGAAAGCACATTCTGTCCTACATCTTCTGGTAGTAGTGGTTATTGAGATGACTGCAGTGACATCACTGGTTTAATTATGTAAGACAGGAAAAAGCAGCAATTTGCACTATGTGAACTTCACACTGGCAGATTTTCCTACCGGCCATAGCAAAGACTTTGCCTTCCTAGTGAAGATGATTTTGAATGCTGCTTCCATATGCCATGTAAATCAGGCTGCATTGAGAGCTGTTCTCCAGTTGATAGTATTCTGCATCTCTGATGGGGGGTGTGTGTTTGATCCTTTTCAACACCTGTAGAGGAGTCTGAGCCATTGCTTGTGCTTGTGAGAACAAAAGGTAGATTACTCTTTGGCTGATCTTTTTCAGTTAGGCCTTCAACTTCTATAGCCTTCTAAGACATTTCAGCTGTCAACTCTTCTACTGTGCTGTGTTTGCATTATGTTTAGCACTTGGCTGCCAATATGGCAAACCACTAGTAATTTCTTACTGCTGGATCTGTAAATCATCTAGCAAAAATGTTCTTCAAAGTGCTTTTGATTATCCACTCTTAACCAGCATTCACCTTCAGATGACTAGCTCAGTACTGCATATAGTTCTTCAGATTGGCTTTGTCTATTCAGGTATGATTTTTTTATGTTCTTTATTAAGGCAACAGCGGCTTAATGGAATAATAACTGTATTTTCATTGACACATTTCTACTGAGAATATGTATGCTAAATAAAAAACTGCACTGGAGGAGTAATGAAGTGGTGACTTCTGCCTACTCTCTTGCCACCTGATTTTTCCCCTGCTTTAATTTCTCTTCCTTCTGCTCTATTTCATGACAAATAATGTATTTTCTATAAGCTTCATCATACTGCCACCCACTTACCCACCCTCTATTTCACAATTTGAAAAAAAGGAAAAATGCATGGTTTACAACTGATTTTGATTTTCATGGCAATTACATAGCACTGAGATTTTCAAATGTTATGTGATAACATTCAGATGGTATAGGGCTGTTAAATACAGACATGCCTTTGTAGCTATTCTCCAACCAGTATTTTCTCTGAGACATTTAAAGCCAAATGTGGTCAACATTGCTTTGAGTTATGATTTTTTTCCTTTATGCAAGGGCAAATACTCTGTAGCCTTTAATTCTGTTTAATATTTTTAAAATTATTAACACTTGATTTTGCTTTTCTGCGGGCTCCTAAGCCCTTCATTATCAGTTTCTTCTTTTTCATCTGGTACATGAGCTTTTCAGTGAGTCACATTTTGGAGTGAGTCATGTGCATATTGATGCAGGGAGAGGCAAAAGTCTGTCATTAACATAAGAAATTCCATTAGCTTAATTGCAACTGTTCCTGTGGTTAAATTTCAAGACTCAAAAAAAAGGGTACCAAATTCCTTCCCTTTTTGCACAGCCCATGTTTGTGCATACCCTTCCTACATACCAACATAGGTCAAATCTACTATGCCTGTGGGATGGAAAGGTATTCCTAGAAACACATTTCTGTAACAGAATGTCCTTGCAGTCTGTATGACTTCCTGGGTGAATTCTATTTTAGGGCTTTATGCTTCATGTGCTAAGTTCTTTTTCATGGTAAAGTAAAGCACTTGAAATGCTTTGATATTAAATTTTTAAAATTAAGTGTGCAAGTAGTCTGATTTATTAGTATTAGGTATGTGCTCAAAGTTAGATAAGTATTTAAAATACAGGTTCATTTTATTTTAGCTAATGTTGAGAAAGAGAAATTAATTTGGCAGTTCAGTCCTGTCCCAAATACATATATTAGAGTGGAGTAAGTTATGGAAGTGCTTATGTTTTGATACATTATAGAGAAGTAACTTAATCCATAGATTAAACAAATAACTTTTATTAAATCACAGAATACACTGAGTTGGAAGGGACCCACAAGGATCATCAAGTCCAATTCCTGGCCCTGCACAGAGCCATCCCCAAGACTCACACGCTGTGCCTCAGAGTGTTGTTCAAATGCTTCTTGAGCTCTGTCAGGCTGGTGCTGTGACCACTTCCCTGGGGAGCCTGTTCAGTGCCCAAACACCCTCTGGGTGAAAAACCTTTTCCTCATATCCAATCTAAACCTTCCCTGACACATTTTCAGGCCATTTTTTGGGTCCTGTAACTGATTACTTGAGAGAACAGATCACCTATTAGGTTTTTAAATCCTAAAACTTTTGTTTTATGAATGGTTGCATCCTTCTGTGAGAGTAGTAAAAAGATTCAGAACATCTTAATATTGGTTATTTATGCTACATGTAAGGATAAATTAAGAATTTCAAATGTATTTCTCTACTTTCAATATGTGTCCAGATGTACTCATTTTATAATCTCATTTTAACTTAAAATTTTGACCTTATTCAGTATGCATTGTACTTGCCATTTGGTTCCAGGATGTATTTCCTGTATAGTGTCAGATCCTACTCTGGAGAAAGTGTGATTAATTTTTGGGGTGCTCATCATGATAGGTGTCAATAGCACTTGCTCGCTGAGGGGCAGCAGCTACACAACCACATAGTTTTCCTCATGTATGTGAATTAACTACATTTGTCTGAAGTTAATACATTTTGTGTTTGCTATGTGTGGTCATTTCACTTGACTCTACTGACTTCAAGTGACAGGAATTTCTCCTCAGAATCAGATATAACTGTTATCTTGAGTTCCAAGGGTATAACCACTTCAGATGTGGTGTTTCTTTTGGAGCCCCAGTCAGAAAATATCACATGCAGCTAGGCTGATGTGCAGTGGTGTAGAGACCAAGATTCTGTGTCTGGGACTGCTAGAGCTGGGATTTGCAAGGTACTTAGGCTCATATACCACTGAGAATAGTCACAGAGTCTCCCAGGATGATTCCTGATGTAGCCCAGCATTTGTGCAAAATCGCCTTCAGTTTCAGCATAGCCAGCAGATCGGGAACACAAACTTAGTGACCATCTTGGAGATGTTGAAATGACATGTCTGGCATCCCACAGGGATTGAGGCAGAGGCAGGTACAGAGTACTCTTCTCCATCGTTCTGCTGCTGTAAGTACAAGACTGTCTCCCTGATACTTCATGAAGAATACAGGAGGCGCAGTCAAACTCTACCCAGACTCAGAGCGAATGAAAGAGATACAGACTTGGAATATGTTTGTGAAAGAATGGCAGCAGAGGTGCAGTGTAAGGTGAAAGACAAGATAATGAGGATGGGAAACAGAAAAACATTAGTAGGGAGAAGGCTTTGGGGGATGTGGGAAAGGTGTGCCCAGGTTCCCAAAACCTTTCACTGTCTGTGAGACATAGGATATGTCATAATTGAGGCTCCTCCTTTTCAGGATCCTTACTGAATCTCAGAAGGGCACATATGCTTAATGCAGGGATGCTGATGTAGGAAAATAATAACTGATTGTGTTATACGTCATGCCCTAATGCTCCTTTTTCTTCTGCACACCTCAGGCATTTTCCCCTGAGAGCATCTTGGGCAGCAGCAGGGGGAGCACTGAGAGCACAGAACACTGTCCCAGCTCTTCTGTCCCTGGCTTGACTGCTGCAGCTGCAGGGGACAGCCGTGGCAGAGATAGACCTGCTTATCCAAATTTATAGAAGATATTCAGAAACAAGTTTCTTGTTCTATTAGTTCATGGTAATAATAATGTCAAAATAGAATACTAGGTAACAGACTTGTAATTTTTTGCTTTTATTTCACAGTGTAAGGTACATGTCCTTTGGGCCAAGGAGAGTTAGAAGCACATCTCTGTTAGGATGATAGAAAATACATGTTTGACAAATTATTTCTACAGAAGAAACTTCCTACTGACCTCATTGCTTCAAACTGAGTGGCAGCATTTAGCTTATCAAATGTCTCTCTGCTTTCTGCCTCCCGTAAGCAGAACAATATTGCCTTCTGGATTTCATCTTTGCTGCTCCATTTAAAAATATTGTTTTCTTACAAATATAAATAATAAGTTAATGTTTGTGTCTCCAGAGCTATGATGCAATAGCAAACAGTAAATGTCCTGTTATTTTGTACCTTTAGTAGTTTACTGAAGTTTTGCTCTAGCAGATGCTGTTTAAAAGGGTATGTGAAATACTTCTGCAAATGGATGGTATTGTGAAAAAAACAGATACAAGAAGGAAAGGTTTTGATGTTTGGTTTCAGGTTTCACTTTTAGGTTTGGTTTAGGTTTTACTGGACTAGTTCAGGAAAGTCTCCAATGTATTCTGAAACAAGGGAATTGAGTAATATTTTTCCTAGCAGTGGCTGCTTACAAATGTCAAGGCAGAAAGCAGAGTAGTCTTCACTAAAAGCTGAGAAAAAAGGAGGGACTGAAAGGAAATAAGACATCTTGTATCATTTACTGTATGCCTTGAAAAAAACTTGTCTAGGTAATAAGGTCATATGTTAGATAGGAGATAGTTAACATCTGATAAAAAGAAGGCCATACATAAAGGTATTTATGTATGTTTTATACATGGTGTACAGCTGCTGAGCTATGAACTTGGTAACTGTAAATAATAGTTAAGATTAAAGTTGCTCTCACCTTCTCTTGTTGACTTTTAAGAGTAGAACAGCCTTTCTCTGCTTTTGCTTTCTGTATTCATCATACTCTCTGTTGAAAAATATTGGCTTGCTCTCTTAGATTATGATAGATTCCAAGTTATTGTGATAGACAATCTGATGTACATACATACGTGTACATATTATGAGAATAAATAGCCTCTTTATAAAGAGTCCTTCAATCTAAAGTATCCTAGTGCCCAAATTTTGCTTTTTATGTTGATAGAGACATGAAAAGGAAGGCTTCCATACCTAAATTTTGGAGGTGATTTAAATACTCATTAAGTATGAAAATGAGAGGTGATGTGATAGGTTAAGTAGTGTCTGAAGAAAATTTGTCACTACAATTGAAGAAAATTGTAGTGGTACAATGTCCTTATGCTAGATCTTACTACTCTCTCACTGCTGTATCATTAGTATTCCCTCTTTACACAGAGAAATTACTTTGTTAGCCTTTTACTACTGCAAGCGACTTCTAATACTTGATTCAGTGTTCCAGTAAAAACCAGAACTTTTAATAAAGCTTTAATTCTGTATTAATATCTTGTGATTTCTCTACCAATTTTTTCCTTTTGCATATAATATCAAATATCATGTAAGGATTTCTGTCTGTTCTGTTTGAGGATATATGTTGCTGATACATGTTGCTTATGTCTCTTCTAATTTAGGCCGAAGTTCCCTTACTGAAGCTTAGTATTCCAGTTTATATTGATTTTGCCATTTCATAATGTCTAATTCAATTAATTGAGTAACTCTGATTTAGATGGCATTTTTAACTACATTTGTTTGGGTTGTTTTAACTCCAGCATAAAACAAGCATAAATAAGAGGTTCTAAGTGGTGCCTGTTTTTCTTTAGTTGACAGAAATATCTTCTACTCTGTTTATTTATTTATTTTCTGAGAAGTGGGCATAAATAACTTTGATTTTACTAAAACTCTCCCTACAGGGCTATATCAAGGCTTCCCCATAGCACACACAGAATTAGATTTTCATGTTCAAAGGATCTCTAAGGAGGCAAAATTAAATTATACAACAGAACGGAAAAATTAGGGAGTTCTGGGAAAGGAATGAAGCCTGTGAGAGATTAACAGGAAACTGTGTGGTCTGGGTTTGGAGTTTCATGGGTTTGTGTGACAGTCTGAGCTCTGTAGATTTTTCTGTATCTCATTTGCCTCCTCCAGACGCATCTCTCTTTCCAGGCTACGCAACCCCAGTCTATCAAATTTGGGGCATTCGTGACCCTTTTCTCTCATGCAGCTATTAACTCCTTCCTTCCTCTTTGCAAATGCATCTCTCTTTCCCTGCAGTAATTCCCACATATCTCTTTCCCACTGTCTGGGAGGAACTGGGCATCTGTCAAGCAGGGACGGGTGAGAAAGGGGATGGCAATAACTCTTTCTTTACCCTCTAAATAGACTTTCCCTAATGGTGCCTTTTTAGTGCCTTATTGATGGCAGAAATCTGTGCAAGTGTAAAAAGAGCTCACCCCAATCTGCAGTAGTCTGTAAATTTGTCTGTATCATGTTCATCCCTGCATTGTCTAGTTGCATGAGAGTACCAGTTTTTTCAGTCATGTGTCTAATGAACTCTGGCATTGACTGATCCTTTTTTGAATGATCAGGAGATCTGACTAGATACTTTCCACCTCCCCTCGTTCACATTGACATTGAATTCCTGTGATTTGCACTCTATCTTAGGCTATTTATATAAAATACCTATAATGGAAATATACAACTCTCATTCTGCTTGTGTATTTTGTTTTTACCGTTCAATAATTGTCATGGGTTTTTTTCACTCTGTTCCTGTACTCATATGCTCCCTCTTCAGTGACTCTATTGTAATTAATGTTGAAATTTTCTCATTTATATGCATGTGTTTTTTACCTTTACAGAGTGCACTGACATTTTTATATGACTTTTGTATTCATTCACTTCCATTGGCTTGTAAGGTTACAACTAATGTGTGTCACCTGCTTTCCTGTGCTGAGCACTGCTGCAGTTCTTTGCTTTTTACTCCAGGGGGCAAGAAGTGCTTTATTCTCTGGTACAGCAATTCTGAGATTTAAAATATGAGTGTAGGGCAGCCACTATGGAAGATGGTGTCATAAATAGAGGGGAAAGACCTCTAGTCTGCTTCCTTTGTCTATGCAAATACCTAGCAATAATAGTCTTCCACGACCTACACTCTGCAGAATTAACCCGATCCTTTTAATAATCAGTGTGAGAATATTGGTTGCTATGGCAACACATTCTGTGGTACTACTAGAGTGTCAAAATAACCTAATGAAATACCATGCTAAGAATGTTTTAGAAATTGACTTCTAAAATAAAAAAGTAAATAAATCCACCTAACTTTGCAAGATATGGATAGATTCATGAAGTCTGCAACAAGGGAACAACCATTTTCTAACCAAGGGGAATCAGAATAATGGAGTGGGATATATTGTGTTTCTCATCTTTGATACATGAGTTGAGATAGAATTTCTAAATATTTAGAAATATTTCCCTGCTTAAATTCATGATATACAAACAACTTTTGTGTTAAGAAGTTAGCATAAGAGTCAAGAGTTGAATGATCCTCAGATGTTACACAGTTTGAGTTAGTGCCTGTCTGTGCGGTGCCTTTGCTTCTTCTACAGTTTCCATCAGCTTGTGTTCATCTTTAGATCTGCTGCTGTTTCTCTACTTCTTTTCCCCCCCTACTTTTCTTTCACTTCTCTCTTCCCTTCCTTGAAGCAGACTCCATGCATTTCTTTATTTTATTGGCTAAAATAATCTGCAGTTAGGTGTTGGGGTTTTTAAGATGATTTTTACATGGACCCCATAGCAGCATTTTAGAGTTAATGTTACCATCAGATTGATGGTTGTGGTCAACCATTGTCTCAAACAGTGCTATTCTAGTCAAGCAAAAATTCAGTCACTTTTGAAAGAAGCACTCCTAAACACAGCATTTAGTATCTGAGTATCAGGCAGGCCGCTCAAGCAAATTTGAAGAAGGCTAGGACAGCTATTTCATATACCAATATAAATAGAGACAAAGAATTGATGTGTAAAAATTACTTTTTTTTATTTTTTTTTTTTTACTTGTAACAATTTGTGTTGACGTGATATTTTAAAAATCATTCATTACTGGGTTAACTTTCCTCTTCTCCTAAAATTAGTAAAAATTGCCACTGCAATTCAGTTGAGATGGATTTTCCTGTGCAGCAAAATAACATAAATATATGGGAACTGACCACTGTTCCTATTTCTGCCTGTCATAGAAAATTAGGATACTGGTTCATTTTTCCCTTATCACTCAGATCAAGATATAAGCCACAGTGTTCATAAATCAGTGATTATTCCTGATACTTTTCATCCCTTCCAGACTATAAAGCAAAATAATATAGATAATTTTAAAATTGCCTACAAAATAAGATAACATGTTAATTACTGTTAAATATGATGCAAAACCTGAAACCTCATCTTTTGATTGATTTAGTAGTTTTTGCCTGCAAAAATCTTGGACACATTCAGGCAAATGTTAGTTTTTATTCTTTGTGGAATATCCTAAACTTAGTGATAGTACAGCAAATTTTAAAGTAACATGAAATAGAAATTGCCAATTTTTTGATAATAAAGACAATAAATATTTTCTATGTATATTAATATGTTCACTCAATTTTAAAGTATAATTGTAGACAGCTCAATATGCACCTTCCTTAGAAAGTATTATTTTCATGCAACAGTTTAACACTTGAGTAGGTACTTTGGATTAAAATAACAGTTTATCTTTTGGTATTTCTGAATGGGACACTCTTAAGATCATAAGATAAAAAGTTTCTTTACAATATACATCACTGTGTTTAATTTGAAAGTATTGTTTCTTTATGCACAGAGGCCTTCTTCAATGCGTTTATCACCAAGGGAGGAAGAAGATGATGATGCAGCTGAAAATACTTGTGGACCTTCTGGTTTATGGGAGGCACTGACACCTTGTAATGGATGCAGAAACCTCGGATTTCCCATGCTTGCACAGGTATGTGATTCTCTTTTCATCATACAGCTTAGTAACTATGGAAGAGATGCTTAATCTCTGCCTTAACCCTTGGAGTTATTTATAGTCTTGCCTGATTCCCTTCAAAATTGCTACTTTCGCTCTTCATTTTAATGTCAAAAGCTGCTTCCAAAATTAAATGTGGAGGTTCAGTCATCCTGCTATAATACTTATTCATATGAGTTTAATACAGAGACTGATGTTTACTACCTCTATTTTAGACAGATAGTTGCTGTGTTGGATAGCTTTCTTTTCCATCTGGAAAGAAATTTTGAAGTCACATAGTTTCCTTTGGGATAAGTACTCTATTTTTGACCAGCTTCTAATTAATATAATGACATCTCAGCTACTTTCTTTATAGAATTAATTGAGGACATCATGCATAACTCAACTGATGTAAGAATATAGCCTAAGACTTCTTTTTGAAGATGATGTAAGTTAAAGAAAAAATCCCCAAATGTTTTCAAATGCTCATCATAATACAGAAGAGAATAAATAGAAGTGGGTAATATATTTGGGTCTAAGGCCCAGCAACTCTCGGAGCAGACCAGTCTACAGTATCTATCAAAGCATTCCAGCAGCTGTGTCCTGAACAAGTGATATTGTATTGCTACAGAACAGGATGATGCTTATTGCTGCTTCTGGGTCTCCCTTGTTCTCTCCCCACACCATAAATTAGCACTCTCGTTTGTGTAACATTTTTCCTGCACTTTTTTTTTTTTTTGTAGCATTGAATGAAGACCTGCCAAATTTCTGTTTAGAAATGTCTGGTTTTTTTCAGTTGCATCCTTACTTGGCACTGCATTTAAATAGCTTTGTCAGATTCTTGTGTACTGCACTGGAATTCCATATCCTGTCTCACCACACTTCATACACTGTTGCTTTCATACCGTGACTGTACCTTTTATTCCCTTTAAGTCTCGTGGGACTTGCACCTGTTTGAAGTCAATGCTGAAGCCTTCCCTGCAGTCAATGGAAACAGGATATGGCAGCTCATGTGCTTGAATAACAATGAGCACTGCCCTGTCTCTTGATAAGGAGCCTTTATATTCCTTTCCCCTTTCAGTAGCTGTTTCCTGCTTCATACTATCCATCATTTTAGACATTTGGCAAAGTGTGGCATTGTCTCTGTTTTGCAATCAGAGTACTAGTTACTAGTTCCTCGTTTTTAAGGATTTGTTTCAAAACATATTTCTTAAATGGAACTTTTATTATTTAAATATTCACCTGTGGTTTAATTATTGTTAAATTTGCCAATGATGAACATAACACACCATTTTTATTTCCTTAGAAAATATTTTTGTTTTCCTTGTTTCTTCTTTAGGTAAGGTATATATAAAGGGTGCTATAAAATTGAGGGATGCCTTTGAAAAGTGTAATCAAGTGTGATTGTTTGGTTGGTAGGTATGTCTTTCCTATTTATAAAGAGAGATTCATTTCAACTATGATGTAAGTTTTAAGATAGTGATTCCTGAATTAGTGTTATTCATTGTACTTAAATTTTAAGCTCAGACTTACGATAGCTCATTCTTCTTGCTCTGAGAACAATAAGATTTTTAATTATAGGTACAAAAAAGTATATTTATTATGCTTTCATTTATGATATGACAGATTGACTTTCTAGATTGCTTCTATCCATAGAAATTCACGACAGAGATACTTTTGGTCTTTTGTGGATTTCTTTTTATGGGACAAAGGAAAGAAGTTGGGTACTGAAAAATCTCCAAACTAAAAACCAGTGACTTTGGTTTTAATAAATTGTTGCCATCACTGTATGCAGTCTTTCAAGCTGTTAGCTAATCTGTTGGATCTCTCGCATTTACTTCAGAATGCAGCAGAGAACATCTTGTTCTAAGGGATTGAAAACACAAAGTATATATGTAAGTTTCTGGATTAAGTACAGTATCTGGAATTGGTCTAACAAATTATATATTGTGTGCAATAGCATGTTTTAGGTAAAAGTACAAAAATATGTTTCTGCTACTTATGTCAGTACATTAACGTATCAGAAAGTGCAGACTTCATCAGGAAGAAACAGTGAGATAGGGGTATTTGACATGGTGTCTTAAAATTTGTACTCTCCTAAAGATCCAAAAATAGGGAAAAGACTCTATCAATTACTCTTGGACTCAAACAAGTTCATTTTTACACTTCCCTTTTATTTAAAAATAAATGTTGCAGTCATATAAATATATTGTGTTTTCACATCAAAGGTGGACAAACATAAATATTGATTCTTGCTTTATATACACAGTCAGAGGCACAATGATAACATGAAATTGAGTTTTAGGTGACATTATGAAAATGTCCGTCTGTGACCTAGTGAGCTAACGGTTTTCATTATGCCAAAGTTGAGGGCAGTAACCTCCTTGACAAACTTGGTTTCATTTTTGCAGTTAGGGAAAAAAACTTGTCTGTAGGTACTTCTGGCATGTTATTGCTGTCTCTACTGTGCTGGGAAATGTCATTTTAGAAAGGGCTATTACAGAAAATTCTGCGTAAAATGTTACATCATTTAAGACCTAGCATAGCAGTAATATAGGTGTTCTCAGAACTATCAACTCTCTTTTACAGTCTCAAAATTGGTGAAGTGCTGGAAGAGCTTTATGAAAAAATCTTTGTGCCTTGTAAAAATTTCAGGGGTTTAGAATATGCAGCTGGATTTTTGAGACTGAAATTTAGACATGTCTTCTTATTTTAGGAGAGTGTATTCCATTTGTAAGTTATGATTTAGGGTTAATTTGGGCCTTTGTTCTGGAGTTAATCTTTGGTTTAGGGCAAAAATTCAGTACTCACATGCATATATTCACGTCTTCTTGAGAATAAAGCAGCATACACTGAATGTATGTATACAATTCTATTTTCTTTTTCATGTATAGCATACCTTGAATATTTCTCTGCCAAGGGGCAAATAGGGCCTGATGTACAGAGATAGAGGGCAGTCTGCAATGTCAGCGGGATGAGTGCTGCAGAGTTCTGTATGATCCCCCCAGCATTATCAGTTTAAAGCAAACAGTTCACACACCTTAATCTTGACTGCCATGCCAGCATATTTTTCTAATTATGATATAAAGCAATTGTGAGATAAAGCAGGTTTAGCTTGTCCCACTTAGGATGATGCTGCTGGGTCAGCTTGACTGGACTGTGACTTGAATTGTGTTGTATGTACAACTTTAAAATCCTGACAATTATTCCGTGTGTTTGACATGATGACAGCCAGGAACACCTCATTTGTTGCAGTTCTGTTACAAAATGAAAATAATGTCTGTAAAGAGAGCAGTGCAGTTGCTATGGAAAAATTGAACTTTGATTCAAAATCCATAAGTATAAATCTTCATGTTGCCAGTTGCTGGGAAGCATGGCTCTTCACTATATGGAAAATTTACTTAAATATTTAAATAAAAATCTTTAATATAATAAAATTTACTTAAATATTTAAATGTTATGTTTCTAGCTTACTGTCAAATTTTCATCTTTTAAGAGGCAATAAACTTCTGGGAGACCTTAACATTTTCCTTTAAGACTGATCAACATTCTCAATCAATATAACTCTAGAATTCCTAGAGGTTGGAACTCCAGCAACTTTATCATGGGTTCTCCTGTGGAGAGAAAATTTTCATTCCTGTGAAAATGCCTTTTTATTTAGAGGGAGAGAAGAAAAAGTGGACTCCTAACTACATTTTTAGGAGATGAGAACTCTATGCAATAGTTTCTTTGTAAATACAGGCTATGGTGGGAATATTTAAAGTTTGGAATTTGATGCATCTCTTAATAGGGTTATTTATTTCATGTCTGCCTTCCAGAAGATCATTTTGTCTGTCTGTACTTCTTTTACTAAATTTTAAAAAGCAATTTTTAATGGGAAGAGATTTTGTATACTGTTTGTATTGTAGAAGCTAGTTAAGGTTGTTCTGTAGAAAGCCTGACATTGAAAATTGTTATGTTGCAATTATTTTTACATTTTCAAAGTCAGTTCAGGATGCAAGAGAGGTAAATGGGGTAATTAAGTAAGAAGCTAACTTAGTTTTCACATAGAGATTTGCTGCTCCTAAAAAACCCTCTATACTGACACTCTCTGGAGAGAGGCAGCATGGCTCTTTGTTATCTCTTTCTGAAGATTTTTAATATTGGGAATTTTATTTGGCATTATTTGTTTTCATTTTAACATATTCTTTCAGTTTGAACTCCTCCTCTCTTCAGTTGCCTCAAAATTTTTCTTAGATTCTAAGCTCAATGTGAATGTTTGAGTAATTTTTGAATTGCTACAGTGCAGGGGAGGTAGTATAAAAAAGGAAGTATTTCTTCTTTGTTTTTTAATAAAAACAGACAAAAACAAAGAACATGTTTTTAGTTAAACAATAAAGGCTAAAGTGTTTCAGCTTAGCTTTTCAATTCATTAATAACTTTACCTTTCAGTGCATTCAGTGGAATAACATTTCAAACTAGACTGGTAAAGAAGCAGATTTGGCACATCTTACTTAGTGCTGAAGTTCTCCAAAATTAGAAACAGAAAGTCTTGTGGCATTACCTAATTTCTGTGTTACAGGGGAGGAAACCTGTCTCCTTATTTAGCGATGGTATAGACAAAGTAGAGAAAGCTTTGGCCTAAACTATACCTGAGTATGGATAGCCAGAGTAAGATTGTTATATTAACTATAATACTGTCCTATAGTTTCTAACCTTCAGTGATTTTTTTTTTTCTTCCTAATTTAGTAGATTAAATTATAAATTTACATAAATGGGAGTAACATGGAAAGCTCTAGTACCCATAAAAATTATTTCTGTTAAACTCTTGATTTGCAGTGTTGTCTGTCTTGCAGTAAGCTTAAGTCTTATTAGTAATTTCAGGAACACACCACCCACACACTGAAGCAGCTACTGAAAAGTGCAATATATATTCTGCCTAGGAAGAACCAGCAGGTGATGGTTATACCCTGCTGAACAGTGATAGGAAATAAGTATACTGAAAAATTCTGGTTTATTTTAGTGCTATGCTACATTTTCTGATTGTGTTTTAAGGAATGAAGCTGAACATTTTATTCTTGCATATGGTATGTATTGCATATGTAGCTTCTGAATTTCCAGTGTAAATTTGGAGTTGCCCATGTAAATTTGTGGTGTCTTGTTGCAAATGCATTTTTACTGTGCTAGTTGTGTAACCTAGACTCCACTACACAGGTGTGTAGTATGGCCAGAGAAGTTATCATCTGTTTATCCTTGCATATTTTCAGAATTGACTGGTCAAGCTCCTAAACTCTGCTTCAACTGCAAGTTTGGATGAGATCACTTCCAGAGATCTCTTTCATATCGTTGCTAGCACCTATATTCTATAATCCTCTGTAAGGCTGTGGGACATCAGATGAGCTTATTTCTTTAAAGGTTTAGGACTGCCTCTGCAGTTTGTAAATGACTGTTTTTGAAAAATTGACTATCCCTGTCCAGCACTGTGTAAATCTGGTCACTTCTGGGATGTGTTGTCTCTTGGTGTGATCATGAAACAGCAAAATTAAATAGGATGAGAGAGAAAGGAGAGAGGTGTTAAAATGTAACGGAACTTTTGATGTATGTCAGAAATAATCTGAAATATCGATGACTGTAGTGGTTTACAAGATTCAATTTAATTCTTATTAATGATATTCAAATTCCTGTAGAAATTACTGTTGAATTGAAAACTGCCACATATTTAACTGAAACATGTCACAATGGTAATCTAGGAAGATCTGACATAGTATAATTATATAATATTTTGTTGTTTTGTGGTTTGAAAGTTAGTGGTAACCAGAAGACTCACTTTTATGGAATGTTTTTCCTTTCAGTGCTGCCTCTCAAATTATGGGAAAATGGAAAATAATCAATTTGAATTGCCCAGTGAATAGATAGCAGTGGCACATGGCAATTAGTTTTGTACATGAAGGAAGTTCAGCTTCCTGTTGAAAACTTCATGTTTGGACTTCAACTACTTCATAACAGGAATATTAAAGCAGTATATTAAAACCTGAAAATTTATGTTGATCTTTCTGATTATTTTGATCAAATTGGGCTACTAATTGTTCAGTATTAACATTTCCTGGGGAAAAAAGCCATCATAGATACATTGTATTTGTTGTTTCTACTGTAGTAACAGGAGGAAGAGTTTATGCCCAAAAGTGCTGGTGTTGAGGTGTCTGGAGTTAAGCTATCAGTTGAGTGGGGATATCTGGACATAGTTATTGTGACATGGATTTGCCACACTGATTACCTGTGCAGTCAGGCTTTGTGTCAGGTTGTGTTTCTGTGAAGGGCTGTTTAAAGACACTTGATGTTTTGGGACTTTTTTTGAGCATAAAAACCCATTTTCTATTTTGTTTTGCTTATTTTTAATTATGTTAATAATACATCTGAGAACCAAGCTAATACTGGAACTGTAAGTGATACTTTTTTTTACTTACGTTTTTATAGTATGGAAAATCACGTCTTTACATGTAGAGTGAGTCCATGAGAAATCTGTAAAATGTATAGACCTGATTTTTTTCTGAGGAAAAGACCTGACTGACAGCTGATATTTTAAAAATAACAACTCTGTAGTATCTAACTACAGAGTCCTCTTTCTGTGCAAAAGGAATTGCATGCCTTGGTTTTAAAGTCATGTCTGGTGGTTGTATTTTACTGAAAACCTTTAATGCTGGTATCCATTATACTGAGTCTAAAAATGGGATAGATCCTGAATCAATGAATTTCTTAAATATAAGCATTAATGTGCTCAATCCCACTTGGGTTTCCATACAAATGGAACTTTATAAAGTGATACTTTATATTTTCACTAAAATTCAAAAGTAGTCTAAGACTTACAGTTTCTTAATATCCCAAACTGATTGTTATGACTTTTTTTTTCACTTCTAGCAACCTGTAATTGAGAAGAGCTCATGAACTGGATGTAAAACAAAATTAAACAGAATTTGGGGGAGTCTGTATTTAAGATATCAAAGGGAAGTATATAAGACTACATTGTCTCATATTTTCATAAAAAGACATTTTAGATTTACTTTGGATAGGAAATGTGATCTACCAATTATAGTGAAATACTTCTTTTTACTTTTAAGATCTCTCAAAAAGGCAATTCAGCTAGAAAATGGGAATCTCATGTTTCATGTTTTTTTACCTAGAATGTTAATCACATATATTGCTTTAGAATGTAGATGCTCTATTCACTTTCCAGAAGCAATAAGCAGTTTTGTTTCATAAAATCTACTATAATAAAAAGAAGTCACATTAATGGTCCTAATAGTATGGAGAATAGCTGTGTTTCTTGGTGAAAGGGGGAGATAGGTTTTTTTAAAAAACATGTTATAAAAATGTCTCTGTATAACCCAAACAGTCCATCAGGCATTTTGCAGTTTTTTGAGATAAAAGGTGTAAGTGTGAAGACATTGAGGTAAATTAATAAATTGACAGTATCATGCCAACTTAGTATTTTTGGAGGTGCTATAATTTTATAGCATCCTAGTTTTTGTTTCATAATATTTTATACTGTGAAGGAAAAGAGAGAAAATAGAATCTTTAGGCAATGTTCAGTCCTATTTATACCTACCAAATTTTGAATTTAGCAAAATTGTGTCTATGACTCTCAGACAATTTTTTAGCCCAACTGTCTAAGTACTTACAAACCACTAGGTTTGTCCCTAATTAGCTTCTATGATTAGCAGGTACTACATACAGACAGCAGTTCTATATACACATAAAGCTTTTTTTAGTGAACTGTTGTAATGTGTTTGTATATAGGAAGGTGATTAAATTCTCCCTTATTCAGACTGGTTTTATAAGGCTAGTGGTTTTGCATTGTGAAAAATAAATATTGGCAGAAGTTCCTTCAGAAACCCATCTGGATATTCTTGCTCCTTGTATCATTTAGAAAGTGTCGACATCTCTGAAGATGTCTGACTGATTGGTCTCTTCTGTTGAACAGAACAGAAGATCTGTGAGCCAGCCAGCGTGAGATATGAAGTTAGGGATGTTTTTGACTACGTGCCTAGCTTTTGAGCTGACTTTGTGTGCAAATCAAACACCAGGCCACTTAGGGTCACACAGCTGACAGAGCAGAAGGCTTTCCTTCAGTCCTTTCTACCCAATTCCAAAGTGGACAGACTTGAGTGAATTTTTTTATAATCTCTTCTGAATGCAATAATATTCTCTTGTAAGGTTCATGATAGCAGTCTTAACATCTCTCTTCCACAGACAGTTATTTCTCATCAGGACTGCAAGATCAAAGAGCTGCTCACACTCCACAGTTTAGATTTTTAGTGGCTAGAATCCCATTTTTTGACCCAGGAAGAAAGACCCACTGCCAAGGGTTTCCTGTTGTCTGGCTTTAGGTGGTTTAATCCAGGCATTCCGAGTAGCAAATTTCTTTTACTTAACGATACTGTTTCCTCATCATGAAAATTTGAAAGGATCTTGAGTTTGCAAAACACTTGAGTGTTTAACTTTTAGCATTTACATTGCTATTTTTGAAGATAAGTTATTATTTGATGAAATATAAGAAAATAATTGAATCAGAACCTAGAGCAATAGAATCATTACAGAAAAAGTTCTTTTCTGAGAACTTTTTACCATCTTGGTTTTGGGAAACTCTGACGTAGTAGTTTGTTTGTATATGAAGGAATTAACCACATTAGCAGAGAATACCTGTAATAAAAATATTCATTACAGCTAGTATGACTGCAAACCTGAAACAAGACCCCTTAATTCTTGTTAAATAGACAGAGTGGTAGCTGTTCCAAACTGGAATCTTGCAATGAACCTATAGAAAATTTTTGAAGTTCAAATTTTATTGAAAATGTGATTTAGGTTCCTTTATCTTATTAATTTCATTTTGTGTAATCTTCACATTCTGTTTCCATTTCACAATATCTAGGGCTGAGAATTTGCAATGAATAAGTAGATTATCATACCACAGACATCATCATAGTAAGAATTAAAGCAGTAGAGTTTTGACATAAAATGGTGGGATTTCTTTTTTAAAGAGCCATATGGAAGTACCATGTTTATTAGTGGAATGGTTTTACTTCAGTGATGAGTTAAGTAATTATGTTCATGTATTGTCCTTATATTTCCATCTTACCTGCTGAAATTCAACATGGCCACATCAGCCCTCATAAAATTGCCAAGCATATAGGCAGTATGAGGAGATAGCACTGAGCAATGGAGCTTTTTGTATCCATAAAACTAAAAATCTGTGTTATGAATCTTAGTGGATTTTGGCACACTTTTGGCCAGGAAACAGCAGAGTTCATAGGTTCCCATTCAGAACTACTGGTCTGAACTATGGTATGAAGTAGAAAATTACTGGGTTATTTAAGAATATAGGAGATACAGGCAATAGCTTCTTAACTTATGTTTACTGCTAATGTGCATATTTCCCCTGTTGCCATGGAATGGTTTGTTTTACTGTTTTTAAGCACCACTTCTGGCTTACAGTATGAATTTACTTTCCCTCCAACAGTCTCTTACTGTTAGGCTTAGTTTTCACATTGCTGAAATACCTGCAGAGTTTATTTGGTACTATTTAATTAGGAAGTATTAACTTCTACAAACTTTGCATGCTGCTGGAATCTTTTTCTCAAACTTTTTTTCTGTTAATTTTGTACTTCACTTTTCAATTACATAACAAATAAAGGTATGATTCACAACAAAGTTTTTTCACTTTGACAATACAACTGTCCATAACTAGTATTTTGAAAAACATTTTCTCCTTCTTTCTATTTTACTGTGGGAGCATATGTAGGAGAGATTTCTTCTAAGAGAGACTTGGTTTGTGCTATTGCAATACTAACTTCTGTACCAAAAATACTTTTTTTTTTCAGTGTCAAAAGCTTTTGAATGGAAGATTGTCTTTCCTGAAATAGCGAATATTTATTTGTCTCTTCTATCAAATCTATTGCATGTGATATCAATTAATTGGTTTGTATTGTGCAAATTTTTCAGAGTATTTACTTCAGAACAAGATGCATGGGCCGATATAAAATATTTTAAAAAAAGGCATAGGTTATTTGTAATAGATTAATTAATATGGATGAATACATTTTGGTGCTAAATCTCTCTTTTCAAAGAAAATTTCTCCCATAATGTCTCATTTTAGTGAAGTTATCAGCTCTCCAATCAAGTCAGTTTACAGCTGTAGGGTTGCTATTCACAGAGCAGTTGTGTTTTGCTTCAAGATTTAGTTAAGTGCATACAGTTCTTCTCTCCCCTTCAGAGCAACACATACATTTTTCATTTAGTGGCACAGTAGTTGATAGAAATTAAGCTATAAAATGTGAGAAATGTAAGTCTGCTTAACATAGAGTAGTGCATTAATTGTTTTCTGCATTTGCTGTCAAATATTGACTTCAGTATAACATTTCTCAGTATCTAACATTTTCCATGGTTACTGCACTTATAATGTGAGGAATTAGTTTTCATATTTGCTGCTTCAGTTGGAGCTGTGTTTGTATGTTTAAGACCTAGGCATTAGAGCATAAGCATCTTGCAGAGAAGTATTGTTTCCATGGAGCTTAGGTTTAAGCTCATTTTATCTTTTTTTAATATAATAGCCTTTATTTTAAAGAGGCATTTTCCCACAGCTTCGAATTCAAACAAGACATGATTTTTTAAAATGTCTTTCATGCAAACAATAGAAAAAAAGGGAAGATATTTAAACTGGAAATTGCTTTCTAGTTTCTAATTGTATTTTTTTTCAGCTAAACTAAGAATCATTTATTAAAACAGTTACTATATTGTGCTACATTGCTACACACAGCCATTAACATTTGCATAAACCAGATTATGTACACTTTTAGTATAGTCTTTGTCACAGTGAGTCATTTATTAGAGGGAGCATCTGCTCTTTTTCATGGCCTGAGTGTTGAATGCATAGGAAAGCATGTAACATGACTACAGCAATCTAGCTTCATTTGAAATGCTGAATATCTGCCAGTTAGAATTATGAAAACACTGCATTAAATATAGTGACATGTTTCTGCTGCTGAGGTTAGCACTGCATTCATTATGCTCACAATTTACCCATGTCTTCACACATTTATAGTTTAGGCAATATTAGTGAGTTTTGTGTTGCAAGGCATTGTAGGAACCTTTAGCTTTCAGGAATTTATGTCTGTACAGTTTTTATATGAACTTTTAAATTTGAAACATGGATATGGGAAAATATGCATTGGAAAAGGAGAAAATAAACCTATATTTGGGGTGTTATATAAATAAGGCTCTTTTTTTTTTCACATACATAAAGTTTGAAAAAGCAAATCTAAATTTTGAATGGTTTCTGAAAAGCTAAACATCATATTTACATTTCTAACTAAATAAACAGGACAACAACTCTAGCATGCTTTTCAAAATTGATGTTTTTCTCAACTCTGTGGAAGACTTACTGAAACTTAAAAAGACTGTTTCAGGTGTTGAAGGGAAATAAGTATTTCTGTAAATTCTGTACATGTATTATTCCAACAACCACAAACCCACAATTTCAGATGTTTGCTGAAAGGGTAAAAGATCCTACTCTTTTAAAATCCATGCTAGAAATACTTTGTGCAGACCAGAGTAGATCCTCCAGTGTCATTACTCTTAAATAAGATTATTGGTGATTTTCCAGATTCTGTAATATATCATGAATCTTATTATATGTTCTATGACAAATTACTCATTCAGGTGTTTCTAGCTGTCATAACAATGAATATTTATGATAGTTTGACTCACGAAAAATTATTCTAATTGTACGATATTATGAAACTTCCTTTGTAGCATACTAAATTATTAGTAATAGATAAATATGTTTTTACTAGCCATAAATTATAGTAATATTCCTGGTATCTTTGAGTGGAAAGGCAGTCAAAATAAATATTTCACCATCTACTTGGGATTTTGGGTTATTGTGATGTAGGAAATACTTTCAGTTGTTTATGCTTACTACATTATTGTGGCAAACTTCTGCAATGTCATTCAGGTTCACACATTTCCCTTTCCACCTTGCTGCGTGTCAGAAAACTGTTCTAATTATCTTGAGTCACTGGTCAGGACTTCTTTTTTGCTTGAATTCTTGATTCCTCTCAGCAACCTTCAGTTACTTATCATTAATATTTCAGTGTGAAGTGTCCCAATCCAACAAGGTTATATATCAGTCTGTTTACAAATGTCAAGAAGTCTGTTTGATGCAAGTACACTCAGACTAGATGTAAGGAAAATATTTTTTACAGTGAGGATGGTGAATCACTGGAATAGTTTGCACAGGGAGGAGATAAATGCTCCATCCTGGGAAAATTCAAAGTCAGGGACTCTGAGCAACCTGGTCTAGTTTAAGATACCCCTCCCCATAGCAAGGGGTTTGACTAGATGACCTTTAACGGTGCATTCCATGATTCTGTGACATACATGCAATAAATGCAATATTCATTGCTCACTCTCAGGATAATCAAGAGTTTTGGGTTGATGGAGCATATAAGATCAATAACTCTTCAAGTTTCATCAATAAAGTCTCATAGTACTCTTCTAAGGAGCAGATGGGCAGAATTTTCATACTGTGATGGAAGGGCAGCCACCTGGATTTTAGATGCTGGTCCTCTGGCCTTCAGCAAGCCCGAGGAGACAGCACAATACCATGGTGGATCTCAAGGGGTATGTCAGAATTTAATAGCTGTTCTTCACTATCTATATAAATGAAAAAAAGATATTTCTAAAGGTGGCAGATACATTGAATTCTTCCTTTCTGTGTTTCCCAGATTATTTCTACTTTAAGAGGAGAATCATGTGTGACCCTGATGTGTTGTCCCATGTTCCAGGGAAGTAATAAAGCTTCAAGTGACCTGATTTTTATAGGAAAGGATATTGACAGAATGAAAAGAAATTCTATAAAGTACAAATTCTATCTTCTTGTCAGAGTTTCAGTTCAGATTAGGTGCATCCTGAGCCTTTATCATTCTATTCATAGCTCATACAAGCACAAACTTGAATGTAGTGCTTATATCTCAGCCCTTAATCATGCATCATTCAGTTTGATTCTTAAAAGGAAGGCAAGACTATATAGAGGCCAGAAGCAAGAGAAGCTAGAAACCTGGAAAAAATATGGGAAAAAAAGGTCTAGCTCACCATCATGCAGCTCTTGAAGATTTAGTCATGTTATGGCACATTGTTTCACAATTGTGTATAACCCTCTGCAATGGCCAAAAATAGATATTTTAGGAACAATTTCATTCCCACTGATTAACAGTCTCTTCCCCCTGTGCAAGTTTCAGATAGTGTATCATAGGTATTATACATTCAAACGTACGCTGAGGAGACCCACTGACTGCAGGCCTATGAATGAGGGCCACAGTGTGTCTCTGGCATGTGCTCTGCAACTTCAGTGTCACATTACTGTTTCTTTCTACAAGACAAAAAAATCTAATTTACAATGATTCGTATGGGTGGCTGTTCTCTAGTGATTTCCCACTAGAGTGACTCATTCACTCTTAATGTTGGATTTTTTTTTTACTTCCATTGCGTATGTATTTTTATCCTTTCCACAAAAAAAAACCAAACTAATGTACTAGCAGCCCAACACATTATCTTTATGAAGTTATAACTTCAAATAAGGACAAATTCTGTGTTGATGGTGGTGGTCAGTTATATGTCTCATGTTCAGCAATTTGGAGTGGTTAATAGAAATTTGAGATTGAATAATCTCTATTTTTAAAACAAAAATTAGACTCACATTTTGATTTCAGGTCTAAAGATAGAGTATTTTTAGGAGGTTTTTTTATGGAGTTGATAATAACTTGGACATGCAGAATTACTGTAGTTACTTGTTATTGCAGTTGGTCAAGAGCTTTCGATCTTAGAAGAGAATCACATTGCTTCACATCTGATACTTACAATCTTACATCTGCTAACATCTAAGTTGGTGAATTTAGATCTTAGAAATTTCTAGAAATGCTCAGTACCAGCAAAATGGAGAACGTTTTGCAGCAACCAGAAGACTTTACAATGCCTTTCTCCAGTGATGAGAAGTTTTCTTTTTTCTTTTTGTTACATACACACTTTTTAAATTAAGGTTTATCATCTTCACTTAATGGGTTGATAGAATTTCTGGCTTTCTAAAGTATTAACAATTCTTTTTTGGCTCTAAACCATTTAACTTCTGCTGGACATACTATTATTATATTTTGCTTATTAGAGCGATAATTAGGAAGAATTTAATTGCCAGTAGTTTACATTCTAACAATTTTCTGAGTAACCCCATCATTTTTATTTATTCTTCTCTGACATTTATATTCATGCAAAGTTAATTACAGAATGTTGAATAACATTCAGAAAATCAAACTGAATGCTAAGAGCAAATAGAAAAGGAGTCGAGTACAAAAAAATCATTATGTCAGTATGACTGCTTGGTGAGCCCTCATCTTGAATGAGAAAATCTGAGAAAATGTCATCCCTGTCCCATCATTGAAGACTGAAAGGATGAAGGGTGACAGGGATGGTCAAAATCCTGGAACAACTGGGTAAGTCAGTTAGTATTTCTCATTCCATAAAGAAGACGACATGGCAAGTGCACATATCTGTGATATCACAAGGAGGGGATAAGTGAAGAACATTCATTGCCATCTAAAGTATAAAACAGCAATGTCAAACTTGGTGAGGTAGCTGAAAAATGGGGGCAAAATGGGGGCATGAAAACTATGAAAGGGGACATGTGCTCTAAAGACAACTTGAGAAGGTAATTCTAGAAAGTTGGATTGGTAGACATGTGAAACAAAGTCAGCACCTTTTGACTATGTGAGACCCACAAGGTGTTGCAGAAGGAGGAGCAGTTACTACATGCTTGACCTAATCTCATGTTGGTTTCGCTGTTCTCTGCCTTTACAGACACTGTTGGCTGCCTTTACAGACAGAATACTGAGTGACACAAAGTATGATCCAAAGTCTATTCTAAGTTTGGTGTATTAATTTTAATGGGTTTTATTAATGTAGCTGAATTCAGGTGCTGAACAGAATTTCACTTTGGTGTTTTGTGACAATTTTAAGGCTGCAGTATTTCTTCATGGGCTTCTCTAGGCAGATTTACTATAATTAGGGTTTTGGCATTCTGACTTAAATGCATGTTTCTAGAAGAGTACAAGGATTAAATTGAAGTCTTCTGTTTTAGTCATTGTTTTGGTAAATAAATTTTTGCCTTTGCCTTTTCGTAGCAGACTTAAATGGACAGGCGAAAAACTCTTTTTTTTTCAAGGTTGGAAGGATTCCTTCTTTTGTCCTGCAGTTGCACTTCATCTGCTTTGATGCCTCTGTATAATTTTCTATTAACTTCATTTATGGAATAAAATGGCTTAAGTTAATAAAATTACATTTGGAACTGCAGGAAGCCTACTTGCAAAAATTTGTAATCTTTATAATTTCTACTGCCTGAAACTATTTATTATTAGTCTAGATATGTCAGTTTGCTAATCCTGAGAGCTCATAATCTGACTAGGTAGAAACTGGAAAGGGAGAAACAGAGGTGCAATTGCATTCCTCTTTTAGGTATGTTTTTGAAATGCTGATCACCAATTTTGTATTGTTTGCTAGTACATACTAATTTTTCTTTAATTACAAATGCATCTTAGTATTATATTTATTATTTATTCTGTTTATTTCTTTATTATATTTATTTAATTATTCTATTTATTCTATTTATTTTATTTGTGTGATCATATATCCAAAAAGGCACTGTTACCTACAGCCATAGCTTGCCTTAGGTAATGTAAGTTCTTAGTGAAGAAATTGTTAGTCCACATTTTGGACATCACATTCTTCAATCGTTTTCTGAGGAGGGCTATGATAATATCTAACTGTCAGGGTGCTTTCTTGCCCTTTGCCTTTTATTAAATCATATTTGATTTATGTCTGATGCTTGACTTTCAGAGACATCCACATGTCCAATGTAAGAAAGATGTGGAAATATGTCTTTGCCCATGCAATTGCTTTCTGATGGGATTAAAAAACTAAATCTCTGGTGAAATTCTGTTGAAACTGGATGTTATCTTCTTATTCATGTTCGAAACTAGAAACAGTCTGCTTGATTGGATTACTGTACCATCAAAACTTCTAACTCCTTTTTTTCCCCTCTCCCTCAACATTTGCTAATCAGTAGAATTTGCTGTACATATTGCTATTAAGGGACCTTTTGTCATTATTTTGCTCAAATGTAGAGCAGTAATTCATCTTCATTCACAGCCTGGGATCCTGCCAGGCTGTGAATGAAAAAATGTAGAAGACATATTTTTAGTTTTCTTATATGTAATATAAACATTTTGTAAAACCGTCCCTGAAGAGAATGTAATTGTAGTGGTTAATGTAATTTTTGCTCTTATGAGATACAACTAAAAAAGAAAATGAGACATCCCATGAATTATAACCTATCAAAACAGGTATGGCAAAAGCAGTAATCCAGTTTTCATTAAATACAAAGTTTGACGAATAAAGTTCTTCTGTAAACTGAACAAGAACTGTATTATACAAAAATTTTAAAACATAAGAAATGTTTTCTTCTAGCATGCAAGTAATTCTTCTGGTCTGTTACAGTTTGGATTTCAGCAGAATGCAGTATTTAATTTGTTGAATTCTAGATCCTGCTAGCCAGAGTTATTGAGCCTGGTTCTTTTCCTGTGTCATCTGAGAAATATCTCTTACCTATTTAAATTTTTGCATTTCAGGAATCTTATTCAAAGAAGAGAGGTTATGCACTGGAAGCAATATCCTCTGTACCTCTGGATGCAGTTCCTTCAGAAAATGACAGCAGTCTTTGTGATTCAATAGACATAGCAGTCACCAAAAAGCCTTGTTCCCTAGAGATAGCAAGAGTTCCTTCCTCAAGACCAGGTAAATCACCAAATGATCCTTTACACAGTCATTGGTGTAAGTGTTAATCTATAGAGTATGTAGGTTTATGTTTCTGAGCATGCAGTACTCTGTTTATTTATTACAGTATGATTATAGTCTTCCATTAGCTACCATAAGAGTTTCACATCAAAATAAAGATTAATAGCAAAATGTTGTAGAAGTGAAAGCAAAGCAAATGTTTAAATATTTTCCTAGATAAATACAAGGTTCTAAAAAGCCAAATTAGAAAGAGTTTCTTGTAGACAAGCCTTTTGCAGTAATCCTTTAACCTGTTTCTTTTTTTTCCAAAGTGCCCCTTAGCAATGACATTATGGAACTACTTCAAAATTTAAAGTACTCTGCATTTTCATGTTATGTGAAAGAATACCTGATCCATTTTTGAAAATTAAATAATGAATGAAAATTAAGAGAAATATTAAATAACAGTTTGACAGACTGCTGTTTGTGTTATATATAGTTTTGAACAGCAATGAGTTAAAATAGTTAAAAACTAATAGAATTATGCTAAGTCAGATATTATCTGTAAGTATGATATTATCTGTAAGAATTCTGTATATGTTCTCCAAAATTATATGATCTCTTCCATTACCCTTGTTTGAACTCTTCATTAGTCACCACCTGGTACAGGAATTTCAGAATATAGTAATATTGCTCTAAGTAATTGGACTGAGAGTCTGCTTTGACAAATGACATTTCTCAGCAGCAGAGACCTATTTGAAACAGGCAATTGGCTTTCTGACCTGTTGGAGCTTGATTAGGAATCATGATTTGGGTAATGTACAAGGATGACAGATGATTGTTGACTAACATCGTGTTACTGATCTGGTGGTCTGTGTAAGGGGAAGCACCTTCTTGATTTCACAGCTGAACTAATATTGAAAGAGTGCCAGAGTTATATCAGGCACAGTATATGAGGGCCAGATAGCAAGATAACAGATTTGGAGTTTGCAAGGTAAGGTGGAGTGGATCGTAGTTCCCACCTCTCTATTGAATTTGGGGTGAAGAAGACTTGCTGGAACCTGCATTACAAGCAGCAGTCTAAAAGGTGGCACAAAATAGGATAGCATCTTTATAGCATAGTTGCACAGAATGGACCAGCATCTGGCTTGAACATCAGCATGACTACTTGCTTCTACTACTTGTTTCTGACTTTGATGATTTTGGCTCTGATAATCTAAAAAAAAAATTAGTCAGTGCAGGACAATATTGTGGGTTGCTTTTCAGTAGAGGAAGAAAATAAAAAAGTATCTTTGTTTTTCATGCTTCTACTTGAATAATTACCACAAACGTATGTATTGCAGTAGAAAGACTGCCGTACACATACCAAATAAATTGGTAGGGGGAGTTCATTACCTGCCTTCTTAATAATGGGGCTCAACAACAGATCTTCCCATTGTAATTAATATTTTTAAAAGAAGATGAAGTTTTCACTAGTTAAAATACTAGCTTTGGAATTGTATTTCACTAGTTAAAATACTAGTTTTGGAATTGTACTTTCCAATTAACACAAGCATTCTTCTTAGGCATAGTAAGTCTATTAAGATCAGCATGAAACACAGATCCTACAAAGGACATTTTTATGTCTTAATCTGGAAATATGTTTTGTGTAAAGTTTAAAATAGCATGTATCAAAGGCCTAGAGTATAACCAAGGAAGCTGTAGGACATTAATGAGGGCATGCATGATATTTAGAAGACCTAACAAGATCAATGTATTGAGAATACAAACATACTGTGATTCCTTCTGTTAGTTTTCCATATACCACTATGATATTTTCCTCTCGGCATATTATTGGGAAGAACATTCAGCTGTATAGAAAAATGTGGTTTTATTTTAAGCTATAAATGTAGAAGTTATTGGCCTGCCTTGCAAGCCATATCTGGAATCATTATGGCTTTTATCTTAAACTAGAAATGGACCAAATGAAATAAATCATGTCATTCTCAGTTATAAGGTATTTAGCATTAGGTGTAATTTTATGTGAAGTCATCATGCCACTTTAGGTTATGTAGATTTATTGCTTGAATAAGTTACATATGATTATAGATAATTTATTTAAAATAATTATCTAATTCTGCCATTTTTTCCCTGAATTTCCCTCAGTTTTTGTGTCACTGAGACATGCCAACTTTGGAAATACTGTTTCAAATTTCTGTATTATGTGATATGTAAGGTTCGAGGAGAAAAAAAAGACTGTTCTGTAGTTCTCCTGAATTTTATTGTTGAACTGGTAAGGAATAACAGAGGATGAGAACTCCATACAACAAATGGTAAAAGCTTCTTTGTTTTTCAGGGAGAAAAACTGAATAGAAAGCAAATAAAAGTAGTCATAAAGTTGGTTATCTCTACTTCTGAAACCCTATGTTGCGTGAGTTTTATGTCTGTTTGCAAGAAATCAGGTTTATATAGGAAGAGGAACCGTTACATTTGTTGATTTATACTCACAGTTAAAGCAGTTGCTTCTAATTAGCACAGATTTAAGAGTAAAAAAAGACTGTGTGTCTCAGTCCAAGTTAAACTGTTCTTTGTTTCTATGATAGATTAATAGGACAAGTTTGGCAGAGTGTATAAGCATTTCTACCTTTAAACTAATAGTTAAGACATGATAGGAATATTCTGAAATATTGAGCTTTTTGAGACCAGTTTTCCATTAGTAAAATATAAATTTGGGGTTAAAATTTCATAGATCCATCTAATAAAATAAATATAATTGATTCATTAATCAATCTGATTGATTATTCTGTTGGATATTGTCCTGTTGGATATTGTACTGTCTTTCCAGAAGAGTATCCTTACTCCTTAAACTAGACATTTCTGCTACTCATTTTAATTTTTACACTGCTCTTCTATTTAAAAAAATAATTCACATGACTTATTTAATCTTGAAAAATAGTAATGAAATTTTATTAGTTCATAAGCCATGCATTAGTATTTTCCTTTTGATTTTAGGGATGTAGTGAAATTTTGTGAACAATAGCAACAAATCATTTTGGAAAAGGTGTAAATGAAATTAAAAATATGTTCACGAATGTAATGTGGTTTTGGTCACTTACATAGAGTCCAGAATACTGATTTATGTATTGGGGATGCTTTGGGGCTCTGGTGTTAAAGATTCTTACAGACTTGTACCCTTAATACATTAATCATGCTGTACCACAATCCATCCTTGTACCTCATAGTGTCATCCATTTCATTTAGGAGAAATATTGAATGAAATCTGAGCTACATCACCGAATAAATGCCAATTATTTTTAGTTAAGTGCATGTCCCTACCCAGTAGGGACATGATATCTCTTTCAGTCTGCTTTTATCATTTCTGCTGCAGAAACTCCCCATGAGTGAGACTAGGTGGCAGTTTACTTGTTCAGTTTTCAATAATAGTGATGGGCAGTAGTAATTAAACTATTTTTTAGGTCTCCTTGAGTATGATCAGGAATTAGAGAGGACTTTTCAAACTGTTTCTCCCAAATAACTTGTGGAAGAAAAAATTTCCTTGGAAAATTTGATCTGCCTTTGCAGATTAACAAAGGTTTTGACAAAGCATCTCAATGACAAAAGATATTTCTCACTGTAAACTGCATGAAAATCACCATTGGATAAGAGAATTCTAGTTCAAGAACCTCTTGTGTTTCGTTATGTTACTTTGCTGTGGCTGCAGGTCAGGGACATCTTAGTGAGCCATCTTCAACTCTGAAAACAGCTGAGCTGTGGCAAAGCAGAACTCAGTGTGGGCTGCAAAATCCAGCTGAGAAATAAGGTAAATACTATTGGGCTTCACTTGTGCTGAGCTCTCAGCCACTGCACAGTCAGCAATTCCCAAAGCAGTAATTTTAAAGATAGCTCTTGTACAACTACTCTACCCAGTTACATCAAAGAGATGGATTCTATCAGGGATAAAAATTGTCCTTATATATGTGATGTGTTGCCAGTAGCCTATAGCAGGCAAACACAAGGCAAGGAGCTGGAACATAAAGAAAGAGATAGCAGCTATTCTGCTCCTTTGCCCAGCTAAGTGTACTTTGAAATAATCTTGCTGTTGTCAGTCAGGATGTTTTTGTTATCTAAAAAATTGCTTGGTTTGTGCTTAAATGCCAGTGACTCGTTAGGAGGACCAGGCAGTAAATAAGTCTGTAATTAATTATACTTTCTTCTTATAGCCTCATAATCACAACAAGGAAATTAATAAAAAAGTAGTTGACATTGAATTAACACAATATATCAAACTGTCCCCAAGCTGGCCAATTCTTTGCACTATTAGGTTTTTTTTTTTTTTTTTGTTTTTTTTTTTTTTTTTTTTTTTGTTTTGTTTTGTTTGTTTTTTTTTTTGTTTGTTTGTTTTTTGGTTTTTTTGTTTTTTTTTTTTCTTTCTCAACCTGGCATCCCTCTCCTATCATTGCAGTGAAAATGAACCTGAAAACTTGTCAGTGTGCCATATCACCTCAGCTGTATAACCTCAGCTGTAAGACTGTGTCAGCAGTCTTACACAGATATCTAAGAGACTATTCTCGAGAAACCTGTATAGAAAAAAGAGCCTAGCTGTGATAACATTTTTATCAACATTAAAATATGTCTTTTACTTAGTTTCAAAATACTTGGCTTGGTAAATAAAGTCCTATTTGTCACATAATCAGTTTCTGGTTGATTTCAGTAATCCTGAATATTTGCGCACTTCAGTTTTCCAGATTGAGACTAAGATCCCAAATACATTTTTTCTAACTTGATTAATTTATACCTTCAGTTTTGTGCAGTTATTTTCTAGTTATAAGCAAATCAGTGAAAAGTGGCCACAAGAAGGAACCATCACACTGCCAGATACAAAAAATTGTCTGGATGAATAGAAATTCAAGAGTGTAGCTTTAGTCATCGATGCTTCACCACTTTGAAACTCAAATTTATCTGAAAGGTCAGTTACAAACCTTTCTGAAAGCCACTCACACTTGAATTTATTCAAGCAGAAGGACAGCTAATAGAGCTGTATTTCATTTAAGTATGCTTTTTAAACCAGAGATAGCAGGATATAGTGCACTTAAACACATGACCTACAGTCTAACTCCCCAGGATTAAATACTTTCAAGGAAAGATGATCAAGAAAAATCATCTTGTAGATGTTGTACCTTGTTGTGTAGAGGGAAGAACATAATAAAGGAGACAGGGTAACAGTTGGTCTAAACCAGCTGAAAATGCTCTATGGAATTTAGCCTAATTTAACACAAATGTTTCTGAAAGAACTGGCTGTTCATTAAGGCTTTTGATATTGTGGTGCATATTCTAAATCATTACTACCTACCTGCCATCAGTGTGAATTTTCTAAGCAGCAGGGATGTGAATGGAGAACTTTGGAATGCTTATCAGGACCATTAAAACTTAGGACATACTTCAGGACCTGACATGACATCACAGCACCAGCCTTTTTCGACTTTGGCACATTATGTGATTCTTGGGGCTGTTCTGTGCTGGGCCAAAAGTTGGACTTTGATGACCTTGTTGATCCCTTCCAAGGAATTATTATCAGAATATTCTGAGATTCAGTGTTGATATATGAGTGCCAATCACATGTCCTTTATTGTTCTGTCTATTACTCAAGGGGACATTATCTTCAAAGAGTATAATTGGGCTGTATGTTGAGTGAGAAGTGCGGAGCCACTCAGAGCTTGTCATGACACAACACAGGGCATAGGTATTGTAATGTGAGCCCTGCATCTATTTGATGGAGTTGGTTCACTGACAAAAGAGGGTAGTGTTTCCATAACAACCTAACAGCTGAACAAATCTTAGGCAGCAAGCATTTTCTTCTCTGAGTAATTTTTTGCCTTAGAGAAATGCTCCCCATGTTAACTAGTTTCCCAGTGCTCAGGATGTTTTGCATGATATAATCCCCCTTTACATTTAGCACAGAAAGAGTATCATAAGCCATGGAAAGAATGAGCAACAGAGTATCACAGTGCCTTGAAACAATGACAATACTCTCCTTAAAGGGAGAAAAGTTAGACCCTAGCCTTTGTGTTGTTCCTTTCAAGATAGATCTTCAAAATATCTGGGTTTTGTGCCTGTTCCTCTTCAAAGCTGTCTGTATTAGAATCACTGATTTCTGTGCTAGTTATTAAGAAGCTTCTCATTTCCAACCTCAGTGTATTCATGGCCAACTGCTATCAAGACAGAGATAGCCTAAAATTCTGTCTTTGGGTAAGTTGGAGCTCTCCAGGAGCTCTTCAGAAATCAAATCTGGATTATAATCTTTGTATCAACGGAAGTGGTTGAACTGGAAAACAGATACCTTTTATCCAATTAAATGTTGTATTTAGTCCAAATGAAAATAGTTTGATTTTGCTGTTTATGTGCTTTTTTGTAAAATTTACTTCAAAGTAAAAATTGAAAATTAGTAAAATTTTTCAGCTGATCTTTTAGTCAATAACTTATTAATAGTGAAATTTAGTGTCAAGACCTATACATTTTTTTATCTCCTATTCTTTTCCTTCCTTTAACCCATGTTTGAGCTAAATGGACATAATTTGGCTATGGTACAGAATGTATCAATTGACTTGTTTTAATAGGTTAATTTATAGTGCTGTATGGTTCACATTCAGAATTTCAAGATACATTGCCAGCATGCTGTACCAGAAACCGAACTACCCTTCTCCTGACTTTCAGCGGTGACACATTTTGTGTTTGTCATTCCGACTGCCACAGGATGTAGTGCAGGATATAGTGCACACTTATCAGAAGCAATTTTGTCTAGTACATTAATATATGTGTACAGCTAAGATTTTTAATTTCATGTGACCTTTTAATGAAAATCAAGAGAGTGCTGATGGAAGAGTGAAATATACAATAGCTCTTCTATCTTGCATTTTGCTGTTTTTTTTCTTCAGTACAGCTAGTTCTTTTTTAAGCACCCTTCAAAACCAGAAAAGATTCCTGAAACTTATGCCTAGAGTATTCACTGCTGTAACTGTTTATATAGCAGAAGTTACAATTTTATAATTTATTTTAAGTTTTAAAGTATCTTTTGGCATTTTATAGTTCCTTTTATTTTTTTTAAACACAAATCCCTAAACTATGAAACACTTGGGATTTTTGTCTCATCATAATGATATTTTCATACCTATTTTTTGTATTTCTGATATTATTTTATTAGGATGCTTTCTATTGACTTTTTAAATACTGTATCTCCTAGAGGAGCACAGTTCACCTGTGGTCCTGTGTTGGTCACTATTTTATTGACAGGTGTTATAGACCTGCTGGTCTCAATAAGTAGGTCTTCAAATGATCTGAGTCTAAGGGTGACATGTATTTCTAATCTCATTGATGTTAGCACATGTTTTGCCACTGATTTCAGTTGTGTTAGGTTTTCACTGTGTGCATCATCTTCCAAAAGAAGGGTCTTCATTAGAATTAGGAATTAGTGAAGTATTCATATGAGACTGGGAAAAATGACTCTTGTATTACGAGATGAAGAATGAGGTACTATCTGTGAGAATATTGCCCTTCTGATTTTGTCTGAAAACTTGAGAGGCAATCTTCTCCTGATATCTGCTACATTGTTATAGTTGGAAGTGGCTGTAGATGGGTCAGTGAAGTGTGTAACTCTGATTTCTACCCTGCTAACTACATTCTTCACATCACCTTTTGACAACATATTGAAGCTGTAGTCCACCCTAGCTATATTTGGATAGCGTTCAGGAGGTGAGTGAGAAAGCCTGAAAATCCTTTCTATAGTCAAGTTTGTTCTTAGGTTGTCTAGGTTTGGATAGCCAAGTGAATCTGAATTCACTTTTTTGTAGACAGACGCTGTCCATATTCTTTCTTGACATGTCTGTAGCCTGCTGTCAGTAGATACACCCACAGTGCACATCTCCCCTCCCTAATGTTTAAAGAAGAAAACATCTATACTTTATTGTTTCAATTTTCTGCACAATTTGGGAATTGTTTTTTTTTTTTTTTTTTTTTTTGTTAGAAGTTACAAAGGGAGAGGGAAAAAATAACTTTTGTTGTGCAAAATAAGCACCATTTTCATTAGGATTTGACTCTAATTATAAATATATTAGCAGAACAAATTAAGAGATGAGGGAAAATAAATTATAAAAAGTTTCTGTAGCAGTTCATCCTCTAGCTTCCCCTCTAAACAGTCCTGGGCAGTATGGATAAAGCCATAGGTTCCTCTTACACAGCTGTTCCATTATTTATTCTATTTTGAACAGTGAAATTTTGTATTTGGACAAACCTTTATTAACATAAAATTCTCAAATTAATAAATAGAAAATTGAAATCCTCTAATTTTGTCATCAAATGAGTGGCAGACTCTAAATCTAAAGCACTATGATAAAAATGAATTCTTTGCATTGTTGGGAATAAAAAAAAATCTGCTTTTTTTTTCCTTTCACCTAACTTCTTGACTTTTGAAAAAATGAGAATTTTTCCTGCAGGGCTAAAATAAAACTTCAGTGCCACAAACTGAGAAGTAGACAGTGGAACAGACAGAAGTATTCAGTGATTGCTGTTTCTAGAGTGCTTTCTTGGCTGACTCTTCCCCATTTAACTGGCAGCTTTCAGAATCCTGACAAAGAGCATTAAAAGAATGAGGTTTATGTAGGCTTTTTGATACTCCTTCTACCCATCCTGGATTGGCAGGATAAGAATGATAAAACTGTTACTTTTTTTTCCATTTGGATGGTGCACTCTTCTCATGCACATGTATCTGGAAGAATTCAGAATAAATTTTTAAAAATTTTCTCCACTGCAAACATAGACTGTTTGAATAAATTTTATTAATCCAAATATACTTGTAATACTTATCTCTATTCCAAAAACTTTACATTTTATTTTAAAGACCAAGGTTAAATAATATCCAGTTTTTCTGAAGCAATGCTAATTTGCAGGACCTATGTCTCTTCCATTTATTATTAATGGTGATCCATATCAGCTCTTCCATTATTCCTGATCTCAGGCTGAAAGCCTATAATGACCAAGGTTACTCCATTAGCTTCCTTTTAGTCTCCTTAAATCTTATCAATATGCCAGGTGCTATTAAGAAACTGCACCATTTATTGAGATGAATTCTTGCCAGATCTTTTTGAAATCTTGGATACAAATTAGATATATTGATTAAAAATTTCTAGCTTTAGTAACTCTCATTTAACATTCCTTTGGAATATGTTCCTGTGAGTTTCTGTTTGATATTTAGGGAAAATATTTTTCATCTCTCAGTTCAGAATATTGTTGCTCCTGCCACATTTCTATAGTGATGTACCATAATTTCTTTTATTCCCTTGTCCATTTCCCCACATTTTTATGACCTTGATGCAGCAGAAGTCATGTGGAGAAACAGCATTGTAATCATAAAGGTTTCTTCAGAGTGCATATGCACAGGAGACTAAATTGAGGTTGCACAATTGAGGTGTCAATTCTTACATATTGCAGCTCTAATGTACTTTCCTTTAAAACCTTATCATCCCTCTAAAAGGTTTTTAGTATATAATTAGGATAATTGCTCCCAATCATGTGCTCCCCTGGATAGCATCTCTGATAATATCCTGAAGAATGAAGTGTTATTCTTAAAAACTCTCTGTCATATTTGAAGTTAAAACACATGGGGATGTCTGATACCATGGGATCAGTTAATTATCAAAATACCTGCACTCTCCGCCCATCCACTATATTCCAGTAAATATGTTTACGTTGAAGTAATTTCATTTTCCAAAGGACTAGCTTCCATTTTCTCCTCAAACTGAGAGAAAAGGCTTCTGCTCAGCATATGTTAAATTTTCTGATGTTTCATTGGGTTTTACTATTATTCATTAAAATGCAGTTGAAAAAAATCAGCCCTCGCAGGAGTTTTTGGCAATTTTTGCAAATGAGTGCTCATCAAAGTGTGTGCATTCTGACCAATGCTCAGGTTCATCCATCCTGGTGTGATTACTGTCTAGAATGATCTCATTATACACTTGACTGCATGCTGTCAGACAAAAACCCTTTTTCAAATCAAAACAATAATTCAAAGGAACGTAATTATTTTTGGCTGTTTTGCATTTTAAAGCCCGCATGAAAATATTATTTAGCAGGATTTGAGTTTTTCTTTGTTAAATGACTATTAGTTGCGCCATCCTTTGTAGTACTTTTGAGTTAGGGCTGGAATATATATAGATCACATAGAACATATTCCATTCTAGTAAGTAATACTACACCTCAGAGTGCTGATGGGATTGTCTGATAATTGAGCAGATGAAAAAGATAGTGCCTTTCATAAGTGGCATTAACTTAATAGATAAATGGGAAATAATACTTCTGTAAAACTCACTAAATTGCTAATATTAGGAGTAAAATTTAATTTATTAATTTCTTTACAGTTTACATGCATCTGGTATATTTTATAGGAATATAAGCTTGAAATAGGTATAGCAGTGCACAAAGATCTTAATAGGCATATAGCTGATTTTATGTGTCTCCTGATACACCTGTGAATTTTCTGCAAACCTTACGGTGAATTTTCTACGAAGCTTTTCAGTTTGACTCTTTCTCCATGTAAGAAGCTGGGAAGAACCATTTATCTTGAGCTCATACTTTTCATCCTCTTATATTCAAGACTAGATATTCTGCTATTTTACATGAAGATGAAATTGAGTCCTATAGTTTGAGACATCCAGTGCTCCAGAGCTAGTGCTTCACTTGAGTTATGTCTGAAATGCAATGCAGTTCAAGTACTGTAAAAAAAGCTGAAGTGGTTTTTGGAAACACTGGAACTGCAATAGAGATATGTGTTGAATCACAGAAAGAGCTGTCTTTTGTGGAAGATTAATTTCTCTGCTGTTTGGTCTCTTAATTTCAAATGATAAAGCTGCTCAGCTCTGAGTGTTTAATCGATACACTGCAATATACTTATCTTAGGGTACTCTAGACATTCTCAGTGTTACCAATGATCCTGATCTCTCCTGCTCCTTGTGTAGTTTTTCCAGCTTTTTTGGTATTTTGTATGAAGGTTGCAAGTTTAACACAGTTTATTAGGGAATGGTTTAGGGAATGCTGTAGATAGCGAGTAGATGTGTAGCACAGTTTGTGTTATGTGATTATCTTTGATTTAGCTGTTAGATTTGATGACTTGGACAATCCCTTGTATTTCTATGTCTCATATCAGGGACATGGAAGATCAGGTTGAGAACTCTAAGTATCAGACTATAATATGAGTGATTATATCTGTATCACAGAAAATGAGAATTCTATTCAATGCTGGGTATGTCCTGTGTACTTCCCAGCTCCATGCCAGACACCCCATGCAGTAACTCTTCCCTTTACTCACCACTTAACAAACTAAAAAAGTTTTTCTGGTTCTTCTGACTGGCAGTCTTTAGGAGAATTTATTTTGGTAACTGACTGTGTCAAAATTGGAATATAATTTTAGCTTATATCATACAATCAACTGAATAGCCATGCTAATAATTTTATTTCAGCATTGGCATTAATCAGATTGGAAATACTAGATTTTATTATTAAAAAAATACTCCTATTTCTACTGTCTTTACTTCTCCAGTAATAAACAACTGGAATGTTGTAGTTTTGTGAAAGAATTTAGAGATTGTATTTAATACTTTAATACGTTTAACTGTGTTCCACTGAGAACTCTTTTTAATGAGAATTATATGTTTTAAGAATTTTTAATAAACTTCTCTATTAACTTTGGTACATTTGGAAAGCAGAAATCTTGGCACAGCTTGCTAAATTTTGTTAAAGTCAAAATATTTGTCACAATATGAAGTGATTTCTAAAATAAACCAATTTTGTACATAATGAACAGATTTATTTGCTTTATTCAGTGTAATAAATTATTAAAAAATAGAAAAACATTGATTCCTAGTGAAGGTACTCAGTGTTGCATTAAATAAAAATTCTTCCTATTCTATTTGAAGGTAAATAAAAACCACTTATTTACTTTCATTTTCTCTGCTTCTGTCTTCCTTTCTCATCTGCTAGTCCTGATGGCAACATGTAGCTTGCTGCCAAAAGGTTTTCTTCTCTTTACAGAGATTTGATTTTTCTTCTTTTTATACCTTTTTCTTTTTATGCCACCTCAAAAGAAAACTTGAAGTGTGCAAGTTGTAGGATTTGGCTGTTTATCAAAATAGGGTGGGAAAGGGTTTCTGTTGCCAATCCACAAACATATAGATGAAGCATGTATTTAATAGTGTCTAATAATAGAATAATTTGCTACTGCAACAGAATATCAAATTAGTATTTTTCTTTTTTTTTTTTCCTGATATGCATTAAAATATCTCAGTTTTGGAAGAGCCCACATGAAAGAATATGTTCACACCCAGCTGCTTTATTGTTATCAAAAAACAGTAAGTCTTCAAAAAAGATAATTTCATATTTTGTGGATCCAGAGCAGGATGTGTTATTTTTGTAGTACAGTATATTGCTGTATGTGGTTGTAACTCTTCTGGATGATGACATTAAAACCAGCGGTTAGTAAGAATACTCTTTCCAGTCTAGCTCCAGCTCCAGTTCACACCATGTCCTTTTTTTTTCAGAAATCATTCTCTCCATGATGGAAGATACATTATAAATAGTGCAGCACAATTAAAACCATTTTCTTACCCATAAGAATGGGATTGACACTAAATTTTTATCCAAGAGCATTTCCATTATTTTTACGTCTATTTATGTCTTACATTATGGTGAAAAGATATCAGAACTTTCTGTGAATGTTGTGTAAGTAAATTTTGAAGTAAAACCTTTTTTCTAATCAGTTATGTAAGTTGTCTTTCAGAGTTTTTTTCATCCAACATGATATAACTACAAGAAGATTTTGCTAGTGATCAATGCAATAAAAGTGTGTCCTAATGCAATAGTGGCATTTGCAGTAGGAAGTAGTTAGTGGTTAGAAGTTCCCCCAGTAAGAGTGACAGGACTTGTGTGGGTCTTTTAATTAAATTCTTACCTGTATTCCAGTGTCATTTCATTGTGATTCCTTGTCATATTTTAAGAACTTAAAGAAACTTGAAAAAATTCAAGCCTTGTTTTTCTCCATAAAACTTGGCAACCCCCCCATAGTTTTAATTTGTATAATTACTTAGTTATAATCCCTCTTTATTTCTGCTCCACTGTGCTGGAATACTCCTTCTTGTCTAAATACACTGATTTGGCTCTATATCAACCAAACGGGCCAAAGCTGCATGGTCTAAAAATTTATTCATTTGCTGTCAATAGCAAATACAAATGACATATCTCTTCAATATATGCAAAGTTTTGTGCTAATTTTATCATTCCTTTATATAGTTAACTGCAGCCCTCAAAAATTCCAACAGTCTATCCAAACTGGATATCTGTGGTCTCTCTATAATCAATGTAATATTTTGTATTAGTGGGAAGACATAATGGGAAGAATTTTAAGAAATTTACAAAGCTAGCATATGGATCTTAGAGAACCTAAAACCAAAATTAGAGAAACCTGTGGTGGTAACAAATCAAATATGCTGAAGTGTTGAGAAGATTCTAAACACTCAGAGAAATTATATAAATCCTGCTTTGTCAGTCAGAAGGTAGAGATTAATAATGTCTGAAAATATAACACTTTTATAATATATCATTTTATCTGAATTGCAGGAGACATAAAATAAATTAATGCAGGAATATTAGTAAAAGGGGTAGAATTTTAGTATTTTTCAGATGAAAATTATATGTACAAATGAAATGTATAAAATATGGCAAAAAAGTTTTGGCACACTAATTATGCAAAATTTGGAAATTAAAAAATGCTTTCAATTTTTTGGGGGGTTTTGAGTTAGAAACTTTAGTGCTGTAGTGCTAAAAATTAGCTGGTTGGAAACTGGATTGTGTTATTCCAAAATTATCCACAGTATTTCCTTTATCTTTCTCAAATCTTTTGGCCACTATCAGGGCAATGTGATATCTATATCTGTCTATAAAACTGGTCCACTCTGGTACTGATGCTTTGGTATCTCTTTCAAATTGAATGGTAAAGCCCATAAAGATTCCCTGAATTCTGACTGTGTATTTGTAGTATATTGTATCTGCTGGACAAGTTCTTTATGCCTAATGAATATAACTGTTACATGACACAATATGCAATATATATTAACAAGATACTTCTTTCAGTGTGAGTGTCTATTAAACACAAAAATATAAATTTTCAGGGTGAGAAGCTTCATCTCTGAAGCTGCTTGAGAATTTAGATGCTTTAAACTGGATTGCAAAACATTTTAAAACATTTCTGTCTCTGGTTTTAAAATGTTTTGGTTACCACTTTGATTTCAGTGTTCTGATAAAGAGCTTTATTAATTAATTATACTTAGAAGAACTGAAAATATAGTTTTTTGCCATTAATTGATTTTCACTGTAGCTGTAGATAGATGTATATTGGGAGGTTTATCTTCAAGACTGCTTAAATTATTTATTAACTGAACTTTGTCCGTATGGCTATCATTGGCATTATTTAAATGATGTGAGAACACTTACTCTCACCACCTTTTGTGCTTCATTTTCTGAAATAATTTGACAATATAGCCTAATTCAGTAATCATTTGTTGCCTTTGTAAGAGTAGAGTATTTTTCTGCACACCACACTTTGGTTATTTTCTTTGGTTTATAGGAGAAGCTTTATAAAACACTAAGGCACGCATATGATCACATCCAGTGACTTCTCACTGATAAGTTGGATTTAAAAATAAGCACAGAAATCCCCAATATCTACCATTCTTTTTTGAAGTCATTTTTTTTTTTTACAAGACTATTAGGCATCCTAGTTTTTAGTTAATGGCTAAGATATCCAAAAATATTTTGTCATCTGTAACTATACCCTATGCTTTTCACTGAATTCCCAGAAACATGGTGCCTATATGTTGAGACACTGCAAATATAGAAATTTATGAAATATCTGTCATAGACAAGTGCAATGATTTCACTAAAACCCTTTTAAATATGGAAAAGTCAACAAAAAAGCCATTACAGAAAAATCAAAAAGGTAGATGGCAACTGTGTAGTATTGTTTTTGAATACTCAATTAGACATCAGCAGCTTGCAGAGGCAGTCTCAAAAGGTTACTCAGGAAATGGTGGAAATCACCCATCATCTCTCATTAGTACTTGATGAGAGATGTTTTTCCAGACAGTTGCCTGGTAATACAAGGGTTATGCAAGCTTGAAGCAGTTCCAAAGTCTGTTTGTGCAGGTGGGTGATTAGAGGAAATAAAAACTTGATAATAGTCATACCCAACTCTCTTGGATGATGCAGAAACAACTAAACAGACCCCCTGCTGCCACTGGAATGCACTTCACTGGTAATTAATTTCAAATACAATCCTGAAATAGCTGCCACATCCCAGACTGGGCCAGTTATGGCTTCGAGTGCTTTCAACAAGACACTTGCAGATATATATTTACAATTCTACTCAGAACAACAGTTATTCAGGTTTAAGTGTGTGGGAACCAAGCAAATTCAAAAGAGCACATTCAAACAGTTGAGTCCAACCATTCTCCCTGTGCATCCAGTGTAGCTACCTACTGATTCTGTTATTCACTATTCCATCTGTTCTTTTGAAATATCTCTGGTAATGTTTGTTCTTTGAAATCCTGAAATACATGATTGTCCTTATCTGTAGTTTGTAGATTTATTCCATGTTGAATAGTCATGTAGGACAGAAGATTTGCAGTGGGGATTTAGTCAAGTTAAAACAATTTTAAAGCTGAATCCTATGCTATGGAAAATTACTTAGTCCTGTTTGAGACTACTCTGTAAGATGAATGTTTTTGTTGTCTCCCTGACAAAATAGGAGATTTTAATTTTTTTCTGTGTTTCTGTATGAACTGCTTAATTTACTATATGCTATTGCTGTTAATCTTTGCAATGAGTCACCCACTTACAGGGGACAACACATTTTTATCACACATAGTCTTACACGTGGCATCTGTGAATAAAATCAATGTGGTTCCTGTTATTTTGTGACCTGCTCTGCTCAGTTTTGGGTCTGTGTTAGTTCTTCCTATTTGATGGCTTGGGCTCCTGCCTTGTAAATCTGCTCTTGCTGGAATTCAGCAGCAATGAGTGATCCACAGAGAATGGACTGAGCCCAAGTACTGTCCAAGTACAAACACACACTTCTACTGAAGTCTGTGGGTTTGGTTTAGAATAATGGGTTGATTCTCCTTGCTCTGCCATAGAAAGGGTTGTTAATGAGCCCTTTACAAGACTCAGGGCATCACTGGGCTGGAATTCTCTTTACCACGCAGAGTCAGATTTAGATGACTCTTCATGTGGGCCTGTGTCTCTCTCTTGATTTGAGATGAAGCTCAGAGATTCCCTGAAGCGGAATCGGGGAAGTTTTTTGGTCTCCTCAGCATGAGGGTATCAGAATATCCCTGATAAATCATCCATATCTTTGATTATCACAGGAATCAGAAATTGCTGGTTTATCACTCCAGTGGAATTATAAGTGGCAATTCTTTTTTCATTCCAGCTGTGAAGATTTTAAAAGGTGACCATTCTGCATTATCAAAGAGTATTAAAATCTGTTCCTAATGGTACCACACATGATGGGACCTACATTGAAGTGTTAATTTCTTAAGCAGTCAATTAAATTAGCCATTTTGGTAGCTCTGTTTTCTGTAAGGAGTTGTATCTAAGTTCAGTCACTGCAGACTGATCCCCCAGAAATAGTACTATTTCCATAATATCTTATTTTTTACTCTTCCAAGATTTCTATTGTGACTAAGACTGATTTCTGTCCAGGACAGTTCATTTCCATTGCCATGTTCTTTTTAGAGCTTTTTGCCTTCATAAAACATATTTGATGTTAAGAGGACCTGTAACATGTACAGACAAAGGCACTCCAACTTTTTTTTCTAAGGACAGATCCAAACCCATAGAAATTGCCAGACTAGATAAGAGTTTTATAACAGTCTAGCAAATTGAGTCTGCTATAATTGATCAAATTTAAGTCTGTCTTGTTACCATACTAAAAAGCATTTTGAGCCCAGATGGCACTGAGCTATCTGGACCTTTATGCACATTTTTGCATTATCCCTGATGATGAGGTATCCAAAACAGATGCAGGATTTTGACCTACCTTCAAGTCATTTGAAACATTGCATGAAATATTCCACACTGAGCAGAACTTGAGGAAGCTATTATTAATAATAGGGTGTCTTTGGATTTGTTGTCTGTTTATGTGTACAGGTGTATCTCTATATATTTATGTGTAGGTATGTTCATGCACATTCATTATCCACCCTTTTTTTTCTCCCAGTTTTGCAGTGACCAAACCTGTCCAGGCCCTGCATTTGTAGTATAAATTTCTACAAGGTCATAATGATTAGGCTTTGTGCTTTAAGTATTTTTGTTCATGCCTAGTATTGTCTTTTGGGATGTTTTAGAATTTAGTATATGTATTTAAACACAGCATTAGGTGTGTAGTGTATAATCAAGTTCTAGGCTATTACTGGTCCATACCTCTAAACTGGAATACACAATTCTTCCATTTTTATAGCAAATTGTAAATATGAGGATATAGTATTTAAGTGACTCCACAAATAATTGGAATATGGAAATAAAATAGGTGGAGTGTACATTTGCATTTTGGCTCAGGGCACTGGATGTGAATATGAAATAAATCGTCATTTGCAGTTACTATAAATTTCTTCAGTCACAGGCCAGCTTTGGAGCACATAAAGCAGATTCTTTCTGCATGTGATGCTCCATTTTAGGTGGGCACCAAAAGCACAGGGTCCTCCTGGATGGTGGAAGATGTGAGGAACATGTATGATGGAGGTGTTTGGTGGAATAAATAAGTTGCTAGATACTGCTAGAAGTTCAAACTCACATATATTCTAAATGGAGTGTCACACAGATCAACTGCTTTTGATGTGCTGACCCATTGCCATTACACTAAGTTGTAGAAATAACTGATATAATAGCTAATACAGACATAACTGTAAATTTTGATAAGGATGCTAGCATGTTTCTGCAATGAAAGTAGAAAACTAGATTAACTGTGTGTTCCATTTTAAAGATTTATTTCTGAGGTGAAATCTAATTATAACTATATTTCTGGAATATGGGCTGTGTCTGGTTTTTGATATTTTGCTTGCTGGGATGCAGTAAGTGTTCTGGTTGGTGTACTTAGTATTGCCTGATAGTTAATATTGTGGCATTGTATACACATAGTGCCTTTTCTTTCAGTACATTATGAGAAAAAAAAAATCTCTTAGAAAAGTTTCAATGAGCGGTTTGTGGTTTGTCCTCACAGTCCATAGATAGTGGGATGAAAATGTCGACAAAGCACTCATTGAACCCTGGTGTTATGGTCTGTTATTATCCATGAGGGCATTTTCCTCCATTCAGTGCTCCCTAAGAAAAAAGACATGTGAAACCAATGTCTGATGTCACACAGCATAGGAAAAGGCAAAATTCCCTGTATGTGACTTTTTTTTATCATCTAAGTTGACATTTTTATGTTTTTGACAGCCCTAGAATAACACCTTAGTTTGCTCTTACAATATACTAAAAGACCACATTCATACATTTTCCTTGTTCTATTCTATTTCCTTTGCGCTGAAATAAAGAAAATGGAGAATGTCAAGTCATAGGTAAGCATTTTCAAAAATCAGAATAAGCTCAAACTATGTAGACCTTGTGACAACTTCACATGTGTGATGGAGGAAGGAAGGAATATTAAAGCATGCTGCATGTCATTAGTTTTTTGCTGCTAGATGATCCCTGGAGCCTGATGTTGTCTGACTTACACAGAAACATCTAGATTATTGCAATGTGAGCCAGGAACTGGAAGAGAATAACATTTGTAAATACTTCCCTGTTGGCCCCATTTGTAGCACCTATCAGAAATTCAGCATGAGAGCTAATCTTTCCTAGGTAAATTTGGTAATTTCTTAAGTTTCCAAGTTCTATTTGCCATAAAATGTTTTTCTGAAACTTGCAGTGTTGCCATCATAGTTACCTGAAGGGGGAAAAATTGCCTTAGTTTTGTCACCAGGGAAAATTTAAAAATTATTATTTTATAATTTAATTCCAAAGAAAATAAATTCAAAGATACTCTTAATGAGTACTATAGTACTTAATAAGTACTATATACATAAACAGGTGCTACAAATTGGTTGCAGGAACTAATTTGATGGTGTTGTTCTCTCTCTGATGGAGCAGACCCAGGTAGTAAATCATTATTGGTTGCCTAATGGGAACATCCTACTGTGAAAATAAACAGCTGTCCACAATAAAGAAATTGTTTACAAGAAATCATTACATGTCAGACACTTAGCCCCTTGAGAAAGAAGGAAAGGCATGAAATACTGAACAGTTGGATGTTTTTTCTGTTTATTAAAAAAAAATATAGCTTCTTTCTGCAAAGTTTTGTTTTAGACTCTATAAACATGGTCTTTTTTTTTTTTTTTTTTGTTTTTGCATTGCCACTTAATTTTGCTTGGAAAGAAAATCTGTACCTACTCTTTTCTGAGGTTGCTGCATATTGTGTATATTGCTGAATTGGTAATGGTTGTATTCACATATCATAGCTGGAGAATTTTTTCTCAGCTCTGTCTTGTGGGGCATGTAACAGCCCTGTTCCCCCTCCTGTATGCCTTCCAATAAATTTTCCTTCCAAGAATGTCACTCCCAGTCAGTTCAGTGCCACCTGTGTGGCATGTATGAAGGGGGAAAACCTGGTCTTCAGTGAGCTACTACTGAACAGGGTCAACAAGAAGTCTTTCCTATGCAAAGCCTCATATGGCTTGACTCCTCTGTTACCATCTTCTGCCTGTTTGAAGTGTGGTTAAACTGTGCTGAGGTGACTATCAACAAGGCTTTGAAACAGAATAAACTAGTGGGCAGACAACGGCATTTGTTACCATTGACACCAATCTGTGTTTCGCATGATGTGTCCTTTGAGTGATGCATCCTTGAGATACTTCTGCATCTGCAAGACTGCCTGATTTCACTTGCAAGGCTTTCATGTGCTAAGTAGCTCAAGGGCAGTTGTGCTAAGCACAGCCACATAGGCTCACAGGGAAATAGTGGCAAAAAGGCAGGGACTGCTGAAGTATGAAGGAGTTTGTGTTCTTTATAGCTTTAGGTGTTTGTCAGAGACAATAATTCTGTTTGTTCCTCGCATCAGTGAGTAAATAAGTGCACTAAGTGCACTTAGCTGGATTCATGTGGAGCATTTCTCACTCTAGAACTCATTTTTTACCTTCCTATTTACGGTGCCTGTATTCCCACATTTCTTGACAGTAGTGTAGTCCCTTGTTTGGTGGTTCCCCAGACAGAGGGCAAGGATCTCTTAGAGCAACTCTCTGATTCCTCAGTAAGGGATGTTCATTGATGATTTTCTATCTGTCCATAGAGTGAAAGGAGATGCTGTTTCATAGTTTGGAGCAAAGACACAAAGACTTTCAGCTCACTTAAGGTGTTACTCATATCTAGCCTTTGTCCTCACTAGGAGATTTTCAGAGTATAGCAAGGCTTTAGAGGTTTCTGTTCTTGCCAAATCCCTATCCCTCCTTTGATGAGCTGGGCTTTCATATCACAGAATACTTATTTACATGGTGCACGTGAATAACATTATAAAGTTAGACACCAGGTCAGGCAAGAAAGAGTGCGAGAGACTTAAGGCTTTCTGAAATGCTATCAAAATTCTTCCATGTCAGTTATGTTATTGTGAGAATTAATTTTCAGTTCTTTTCTAAGGCTGTGTAAAATTTGTTTTGATACATTGTATTAACACACATTTATTACTTTATGAAATAAATTACTTGTGATCCAAGCTTTCTGTACACACTCATGATGACTCAGGAAAAACTCATCTGTGTTGTAAGACTGCACACCTTTGGGACTGGCAATTTCAATGAGATACTTTAAAAAAATGTTGGACTTTTCTGTTTCTGTAACAGGGAGGGTTCACTCTGTCAGGTAGTACCTGAGGTTATCTACAGGATGTCTCCATTTTGGATGTCTGCCAATCTGCCATCTGAATTTTTGTTTATTCTTTCATTAAGTGCTGTATCGGTATTGCTGAAACACTCCAGCCTGACATTTGTTTGAGAAAAATAAATTGTCAGACTCTATTTCATTAGAAACTTTGATTAGAAACCTCATCCAGTTACATAGTGTTTCTGTAGGAAGAATCCTGCAGATCTCCTAGAATCACTCATGCTATGAAAGTATCTGTAAGTTTACTTTCTTGAAACTATTCCACTTCATCCTATATTATCTCTGTTAATGTAACTGGGTATTTCCTTCCTTTCAATATCTTTGTTACCCTTCCAAGAATTCTTTCAGGTTAGTAGGACTGAGAGAGATGTGCTTCTGTCATGGCTTTCACATAGGCATTTGTGACTTGTGCAGAGGAAGAAGCTCATGTGTGTACCTGTAGGAGTTGGTCAGGCAAAAATTCTCCAGCTTAAGAGAGCTGCTTTTGCTTATTGATGTTTGGGTTTTTCTGGAGTGGATTTGTCCAGAGAGTGGAAGCACATATTGGAGAACCACCACAATCACAAAAAAACTTGCTTTCTTCTGTGAACCCTGCAGGCTGTCAGTTGAGGCCCACAGACATGATATTTGACAGCATTGTCTTGATGCAGTGCTTCAGGTGTACCAGCATATTTAGGAGCACAGAGCACATCTTTGTAACTCAAAAAGAAAGGTGCTCAGTAAATTCACAGGTACTATAATAACCACCATAAACATGCACAGGTGATGGCACTTTCCCCAGAATCTGAACTAAGGCATTTCTTTACTGATATAATTCTAGAGGCCTGAAGTAATGTGGAGTTTTTGGCCTTCTGCTAAGTCATTCCAGTGATTGGGTACTCTCACAGCTGAGAAGCTATTTCATAGTCCTCTCTACCCTCTGAGTTTCCCATACACATGCAGGTGTGCAGGCATTTTTAGGCCAGCTGCAGGTTATATAGCTGAGGTACTGCTGGAAAGGAAGTGACTGCAGTGCAGAACTCTATGGAGGATGCAAATTCTACCTGAGCATATTTTCATATAATTGGTCCTTGTTGGTCAGTTATGCTGATCAATCACAATGTTAAGGAAAGTTGTCAATGATGGCTATTAGCATGTTCTAAGTTAGTATGTGTTTGTGTAACACATAGACATATGTAAAGCTTGGTCATATGTGTTAGGATTTTCCAGGATGAGCTAGAAGCTGCATTATAAATCTCCCTTTCAAGTAACCCCTGTTATAGTTAAAATATTTGAATTCACTGTCAGGAATTCAAGGTAATGGAAGTAAAATATTTATGCTTGGTTTCCACCTCATTTTGTTTAGGTACTGAGAAAATGCTGTATCTTGTCTTAACATAGAATGAATGTATGGGGTGAAAAAATAAATGTAGATATGCAATATATTCCTTGACAAATATATTTAAATTATATTCGGTTTTATAAGTTTAAATAGTGTTCTGAGTAACCTTCTGTTTTCAAAGTTCTTTTTTACTTTAAAATATATGAAGTATTTGTAATTTCACATAGATGTTATTTTTATTCACAGATAATGCACCTCAGGTAGCAATTACCGCACCAGGATCTGGTAACCATAGAAACAGCTCCACAGGCCCAACACCTGACTGCTCTCCTCCATCACCAGACACTGCACTTAAAAACATAGTGAAAGTCATACGTCCTCAGGTAGGTGCTCACCATAAGCATCCTCTTATTTGTTGTATTTCTCCTTTCAATAGCAGGCTGTGTTGCACGTATCTAAGAGGATGTTATGGCTTTGTGCATTTGAGTTGGTCAAAGGCATAAACAAAACACAAAATACTTCGTCTTAAGATTCAGTCTTAGTAGCAGAAGATAAAATATTTTACAAATGAGCCCAAATGTACAGAGAGGTATCTGTACATATTTCTTATAGCGCTAATAATGAAGGAAGTCCTTCTGCAGTATTTTGTATTTTTTGCATACTCTTACTTTTCTTTTAAGATTATGTTTTGATTTTATCAGTATTATTTCCATATTACTTTTTCAGGTTTACTTTCTTTTCTCTGCATCTTCATTTGCATGAAGCTATGGTGTTTCACACGTTTTTTATTTTATTTTCCCATGCAGTATTGCTTATGAACTTCCATATTGCTAATACTGTTTGGGAAACAAGATGCCTAATGTGTGGGAAACTTGAGTGCTCCATATAATTCTTTAAGGAGTGCATCTCTTTAAAACCAAAACTTTAAAGTAAATACATGCTAGAACTTGAATCAGTAATATAGAGTTAATCAGCACAGAGGAGTTATTTTAGAATTTTGGGATCATGGGTAAGTCAGAACAAACCTTGGGATGATCTGTTTCCTTGTTTAAAAATCCATTACATTAGGTGTGCGAAAGCTAGCTCGGACACAACTCCATGCTGAATAGACTAATTGTGAAACTTTTTTAGTGTGAACCAAAAGAACTTCATCTACTAATTTTGGGTTCAAGTGCAGCCATCTGTTCCTTATTGCTAAGCTGATCTCTGCAGCTGAGCCACTCTGATGCTATTGAATGCAGGCTTTGTACCATCAGGATGTCACTGGCACTTGTTTTACTTGAGGAGCAAGCTGATGGACACATGATATTTTCCTAGGACTTGTATAGGCCAGGTTGTTTTGGTACCACACAAGTGACTGTGTCACAGTGTTGGAGGTGAATTTTCATTTCAGTTCTTATTGGAGTGCACAGTTGAGAAGGTCTTGCAGAATTAAAGGTAATTACTAGGTGCACTTGTCGTTTCTGTCTAGGAGCCATTGGCCTCCTGTGGCTGACAGTGTCACTGTACAATAATTCTGTCGGCAGGCTGGTGCAGACCATCCCCTTCTGACACTACGACAGTTCAGTTTCCACATGCTGGTTTAAAACTAGATTGCAGAGAGTCTAAAATTACAGTTTCTTCTATTTTTTATTTTTATAGTTGTTTCTCATTTTGCTTGTTTCTGTATTGTCTCTGTCCCTCCCACCCTACATCAGTCTATAGTACTGAAATGCCTCCTTCCCTCCAAGCTGTTTTTTATAGTAGGCGGCAAACAAACAGAAAGGTAATGAAATATTGTTGAAACAAGCTGTTGTGTGATAACTTATTGAAAATAGCATTTAAAAGGCTGTTTCCATCATGATATTGCCAACAGATGGACCCAGAACACTTCATGGCAATGTTCTCCTGCTAGTTAACTCTGAATGGATTCAGCAGATTCTGGGGAGCTATTTTCAAATTTAAATTATTCCATTTACTGACTCACAGTGTTCTCATCGTTCTGCAGAACAAAAGCTAGCTCTGTGATATATATGGTCAGAACTTTACCACATTTCCTAAAATGTCTCTCACGTGGCCCTACACATGCATGCTCCCTGTACAGAAAACAACATCAGACAGGCATAATGTATGTTGCAAGTCTATGTGCTAATACACGACAAGTTGGATATGCTGTAGCATTCAGATCCCATTATGCTTCTCTTTTTTTCATGTGTTTTATGCACATGTATAAATGTATTCTTTATTTTCTTTGTTTTTGCTTTTTATCTAATCACCTACCCCTAAGACCTCAACTCAAGAATTTAGACAAAGAAGCTGTAGATATTTGCAGTGTGCTGTTTGCTAACCATTAGTGTTCATTCTGCCTGCATATTTAATTCCTTTATTCCTTTCAATTACATGGCAAGCTCTTTGAGGGGTAGCACAATGGGATTCTATTCCTGACTGACCTCTCACCATTCATGTAAAACTAATGAATACTGTTACACAATGTATGCAAAATAATTAATTTTCTTTTGGCTGCCAGGGCCTCTTTGCATTTTTCTAGCAAAATAAATTGATTTCTAAGAGATCTAAACCAAGGATCATATAGATTTCCAAAACAGCTGTCACTTCTTTCCCTTTTTCATGTCTTGTGCATCCAGCATGGGAAAGTGCCAGTAAAGGCAGAATGGGAAACTCTTCAGCAGCCATCTTTGCATGAGGCAAGCTTTGGCAGCTTGGATGGAACTGCCAGGGAAGTCTGGCCTTTCAACACATATTTTTATTTGTAGCCTTACCTATCTTTCCTGTAGGGTTGTACAAATACTGGTTTGCCAGCAGTGAGGAGAAACACTGTGTTTCTATGCAACCAGGACAAAAGGACACAGTCTTAAGGTGCATCAGGGGAAGTTTAGGCTAGACATAAGGGGGAAATTCTTCACAGGAAGGGTGATTACACACTGGAATGGATCACACCTAGTGGAATGATCATCCCTGGAGGTGTTTAAGTTCAGTGCCACAATGCCACTCACCTCTACTACCGTCAGTCCTGAGGCTGGCATACTTAACAGTATCTCAAGGATATGTGTGCTCTTCTGTCTGTGCACCTTAGCTATGGCTTGTACCTGTGATCTAGTATTTTGCGAATAAATTTCTTCTTTTCAAATTTTTCCCATGGTCAGTCTCTGAAAAAAAATGGTTTTTTGAAAAGTTGCATACATGCAGAAAAGAAGTAAACAGAATTTAGCTCAGGTGCCTGAACAAAACTAAACTGCTTGTGATGCTTCACGTATTTTTTGTATTAGCTACTCAATAAGTTTCTCCTTATTTATTTGTTCAGCTCCATTTGAAAAATATACTATATCCATAGAGGGAGAAAGAGCACCTTTTTCCCTGTAAGAGTGTTTGTTTTCCCAGTGTTATTTACTTGTGGGTCTTGGGCCAATTCTCATAAAACTGAATTCTGACTTCTCACCTTTAAATTTAGTTATTAAATGTAGTCCAGCATTTGCATGTTGTCTTCTTGTCGTTTTAAGATATGTTTCAAATGGCTTACTGTAGGTACAGCTTTTGATGTCAGAATGTGGATTATTAAAAATTATTAAAATTATTTAAAAGCTGCTTTGATTTTATCTATCATGAATTAGTATTTTCCCTATTTTATGTGAATAACCCAATTTCCTAAAAGTGTTGTTTCAATGTTATTAAGAGAGTTTCTGGTAGGAGGACAAAGGAACAAAGAAATACAGTGTTTCTGGTATGATAAAATTTCATAATCTTGTTCTTTTTTGTTTTATTGCTAAGATTTGCAATAATCTATTCATCATAATATTTTTTTTTCTTATCAATATGGATGTGCTGTCTTTACAGGAATCAATTTTTTTCCATTTATCTTTTTTTAACCTCTGTAAACAAAGTTGCAATTCGATCTATGGCTCCTCATTCATCTGGCTATGACATCAATGAATATAGTAGCAGCTAATAGTTTAAACATTAGCAGGCAAAAGAAATTGTCTCCTTTCCCTGCAGGTTCTAACAGAATCCTGCAGGACATGTGTAGCCTCTGATAGACCCATCCCACTTGTTTGGGCTACCAGGTGTGTGACTGCTTTTGAATGCACAGTGTGCCTGTCAAACCTGTGTATATGTAGTTTATCGAGGCATAGGGAAAGTCAAGGACCAGAACATTCCACTCCCTGTGTCAGCCTGGACATGAATGGACAGACCATCTGTAGGAGATGTGTGCTTCAGAGCCTCCCTAGCTGACTTAAAAAGTGATAATAATTTACATTAAATGAAATTATTTGTCATTCTTTTTGCTGGTAGGTGCAGGAATTACTTTGAACACAAACAAACAATCAAACGAAAATTGTCTTAGTGGAAACTCTGGAAAAACACAGTTCCAGAACATAAATTTTCAGAACTAATGGTTCTATAAACAGGATTTTCAAGGGGATTAGTGTCACTTTCCTCATGTTGGAACAATGAAACTATTTCTGCCTGGTTCTTCCCCCTTTATTAGCACCATGCTGTGGTTTCCTTAGTTGTTCGCAAATGAAATGCACGCCTTGTCGCAGTTGGCTTGGGTTGACATATCCCTTTCTCTGCCAGCTTAGTGAAATCCCTGCTGGAGGTTGCTGCACCAGTACACAACACCATGAGAACTCTGTGTTGCATCTGTTGAACTTGTTTTGCAATACATACACAGAAAATCTGTTTTGTTCCATTTTACCACAAAAAGGAGGGCTGGAGAACACTGTTATGCAATAAATTCTCTCCACTCTCTGAATGAGAGCACAGGACAGCAGGGGTTCAAGGACCTTCTTTCTCCTATGAGCTGATTTCTGTCCTTAGCTCCAGTTACAACATGGTCAGCTAGGCAGGGAATAACCAGGAAAATCACTGTGAAGAAAGACTGTGCAGGCACACATGCTTCCTGTTCAGGTGCACACTTCTGCTGCTGCTGTGTTTTGGTGGTGGACTTTGTGCTGTGTCCATGCTTAGCACAAGAGGCAGATAAAACTTAAACCAAACAAAAAAAACTTTACTGAGAATTATGATTTTGTGGGGGATCATATCCAAGGTAAAAGCCACTCCTATATACATGCTTTTATGAAGTTCTGGGAGGTGCTGAACATTCCCCAAACCCTCTAAAATACAAGTGTGTTCTACAGTCTGCACATGGGTTGATTTAGTCCTCATCCTTTGTGTGTCTGGTCTGGAGATTTTCCCCAGATATCATAGTGTTTCCAGTGTTGTGTGTATCTCTTCGGGCTGCAAGCACATTAAGGTGATTGTCAGCAGTCAGTGACCTTGATTGTATGTAAATATATTTCAGATTATTCTCTCTGTGACAGGGAATGTCTATACAAATCTACTGCACACCGTTTGATGTCTTCTCATTCTAATGATGTTGAATAAAAAATAAAGCTCCTAAATAGCCCTTGAAAAAAAGGGAGCAAAGCAGAGTAAGAGTTATACTGTCAATGCCATTAAGATGTGGTTAGCAATTAATCTATGCATGACTGAAAATAGGACAGACATTATAAAATGATTTTATTCTGGAATACTGAGTACCAAACACAAAAAAAAAGGTTATGGTTGGAATTGTCTCAGAGGCCTGATTCCTACACACCCCTCTCCCCCAGCACACATCTGCCCACATCCACCTGTTTTACCACAGCATTCGTGGGCAGAAGATGTGTAACAGCTCCAAAGGAGAATATTTGAAAAAAAAATTCCTTGGAGCATAATGGATACTCTGTGACTACTTAATAACAACATTAAACAAAGTATTATTAAAGAGATGTGCTGTAAGAGGGTTCCTTTGACACGTAACTATAAAACATAATTCTATTTCTATATTTTAATTAGGTCTAATAAGAAAACATAAACACATCTACCCAGTACATGGTACTAATGAAAACAGCAAACAGAGTGTGTTAGTGCATTTAATTACAGTTCAACAGGATACTAAAACACAAATATAAATTAAAGCAGAATAACACTCTATTGTGAAGAGGGTTAAGGTTTGGAATGTCACTTGTACATGCATATGTCTTTCTTGCTTGAAGTTGGTTTCTTATCGGGAGAGATTTTCTAGGTTGTGATTCCTGATTCTATATAAACACAAATCATGTAGAAATATAGAATATTTTTCCTATATGAACTTGTAACAGACAAGTGAAATACTGTTTTTAAAGGTAGTTCAGATACTGAAAGGAACATCTATGCTAGTAAAATGAGCTTTAGCTCTGCAGAGTTGTCATCTACACTGTTGAATTATGGACACAGTCCCGGATATAATTTTGGTAGTGTACAATTTTCTTTCTCCTAACATATCCACTGTCAGGCCTGATTTGTGATTTGAATAGACCAAGCACCATTCCTGGTAGATAATTCTGCCTTGAAGACCCTTCTCTGACACCTAATGAAGTTTAATTGTAGGGGTGTGAACAAATCCATGCCAGTTGCCCTGCCCTAGTACATATAATGCTTGGAAACAGTAAGGCATTCAGAATTTGGACGATTAAAGCCTTACCTATTGGGCATTAATGGGTTTCTTACATTATATTCTTAGCATTTGCATTTGTTTCTGTTAGTATGGGGGTGTTTTGAGCACCTTAGTTACGCAGTAACCCTTTATCATCATCTGGTAATGCACATTTTCGCATGTCCATGCTGTCTGTAGCATGCAGCTTAGAAAAAACAGCCATCACTTTGGTCCTTCAAAAATTATGATATAAAAATATCATCATACAAGCAATTTGCATAATCTGCAGGTGAAAAGGGGGATGTTGCTAGCAGCTGGAAGCTGAGCTTTTTTGAAGAAAATGGTCTTACATCCATTTTTCAACTGTTTCAATGAAAATAACACTATTTTAATTTTTGAAAGATAGAGAATTTTTATATCTGATGAATGAGACATTCCTCCTAATTATCAAATTTATCTCTTACTATTTTGATCTCATTTCAAGCAATGTTTTCCCAGGATAGGTATAATTGTGTATCTTCAAAATCTGATCACGTCTATCAAGGAGGGAAACTGCTCCAAAGGTGTTGCAGTTTTTGGCATTCAGGATTGCTGCTCCTCAGAACCCACAGCTGCAATATGGTTGCAACTAAAATAAAAGTAGTAGGCAAGGAAAATAGAAACTGGAGGGAGATCAACTTTTTCCCTAATTTGTTTCCTGTGTAATTTGTCATCTGAGATAAGACCACAGGTAGAAGGGGCAGCAACACTCTGACCTTTAATTGCATACACCAGTGGAGGACATTCAAGGCAGAGCTAGGATAACGTGCACAGAGAGGGGCAGAAAGCACCGTGCCTGTACAGCATCCAGAGTCACACAGCACAGCTTCCTGACCACAGGCTACACAAAAGAGCTGAGTCTGTGTCAGTCCTGAGCGTGGCACTGACAGGGGAGTGATCCAAGTATTCTGAGTGACCATGAGATTACTCTAAAGTAATATGCACTTCCTCGTCATGCAGGATGCAAGCAGTGTCTTTCTAAATTAATAATCAATCAAATATAAATTGCTAGGACTTTGACACTATGATGTCATTAAAATTAATTTAGTTTCAGAATGCATTATGCTTTTAGTATTGTAAAGGATCTACAGCTAAAAAACAGTGAAAGCATTTTTCTTTTTTTTTTTTTTTTTAAGTCTCATGGTCCTGCAAGCTTCCTGTTGTGGCTGCTTGGGATATATTAACTGCCAGCCTCTGTGTATTTTCTGCTTTCTGGTCTTAAACTTAATTAAAATATTGACAAGTAAAATCAAGAATGTCTAGATGGGTGCTTTAACGGCCTATATTTTATTTTTAATTGTTGTCATAATATAAGATAAAGTTCTGTGAAATTAAAAAAGAGAAAATTATATTACTGTGTTAAAAAGAAAATATGTCTTTAGCTTGTTCAACATGGCATTTTGAAGCTTGACAGAATAATTGATTCTGTAGTCTAGTAATAATTCAGTGTAGTCTTGCACTTCTAGGTGACATAGATAAATCAAATGCAGATGCATTGTAATCTCCAGTTTTTGCAATTTCAAGGCTACTTGATCACCTTAGCTCAGATCCTATAAATTAAATAATTCTTGACAGCAGCATTGACTGATGAGAATATATCAAAACTGATGATTTCTGGAAATCAGACTGGAGACAGGAGAAAGCAAGGAAGCCTGTCTTGTCACAGGCTGTATTTTACTGAGAAAATTTTGAGTGTTTGGGGCTTTTTTATACATGAGCAAAAGGGACAAAGATAGAAACAGGGGTGGCATGCTGGAATGGCGAGGCAAAAGACAGAAACCATAAAAGTAATTTGAAAGTTGTATTTGAAAGGGAAGACAGAGGTTAAAATTGAATGTATTCAAGGACAATGAGAGGGATGTAGGGACTGTAAAGTCAGTGTGAGATGGGACCATGAGTTTGTTTGAGAGACCTTGATGACAAAACCACAGAGAAAACAGAAAAGCAAATTTTGGAACAAATAGAACTGGAATCAACTGGATATTTTGCAGGTCTTTTTATAGTAACATAAGTAGCTTTGGAAGGAATGTAACAATAGATAGGAGAAAACAAGTGAGAGCTGCCCAGAGAAGCTGAGGATGTCCAATCCGTGGAAGCGTTCAAGGTCAGATTGGATGGGAGTCTGAGCAACTGGGTCTAGTTGAAGATGTCCCAGCTTATTGCAGAGGGTTTGGATCTAATGATCTTTAGAAGTTCCTATCAACTCAAACCATTCTATGATTCCATGAAAGGGAAATGAGTGTATAGAATGAGATTTTAGAAGGAAGCTGGAGAAAAGAAATTTTATGAAGAAGGAATGAGTTGATCAAAAATTGAATCATCTGGGCAGGTATCAAAATGAGGGATTTAAGTGGCCTCATAAGTACAGTCACATGGTGTTAAACATGTGAGATGAGCCTGGGGGAAGGGGCTGCAGCCTCTTGCTTTCTTTGGTAAGTCTGTATTTTATGAGCTAACTAGAATTTGAGAATGTAGGTGCAGTTATCTCTTCTATCATACATTTTCTGCATGATATACTGCAACTGAAACCAGTTTATGCATTATATAAGGCAGCTGGAATTTGTCAGGTTTTTCCAAATGCAGAATTTCCTTAGGCTCATTGCTTCTCAGTGTTTTAACAAACCACATATCTGTCCCTTGGGAAAGATCTATCCCCTTCCTCAGCATCTGTAAAATGGGGCAACTAGCTCTGCCATAGTACTGAGTGTTGTGAGAATTATTTTTTTAAGACTATGATAATGCTATGTACACAAATCCCAAAGGTAAAAGAAGGTGAAGTCAGAAGCTTGTATTGCAGAGTATTCTTCAAAGCTGAAGAATTATTTTGGTGTTAAATTGAGAAAGGAGTTTTGCCCTACTGCCTCTGCTACATGCTGTAAGAAATATTTGAATGATCCCTTGCCTGCTTATTGTGTTACATGCCAATCATGGTAGCATTACAGAATTTGCACGCAAATTCCATTAATGGAGGGATTAAATCTTTACTTGTCTTTTTAATAAAAAAGCAATTCAGTATGTGTATTTTGATTCTTTTCCTGTTTTCGCAGTTTCAAAGGGGTATCTTTCATTGATATATGTTCACTACAGACTGAATATGAAAATATTTTTATTACACCTGATTTAACAGTTACTTAAATGTTATTATTGCAATATCTTTAAAGATTTGTACTGACATTTTTTCTTATGCATTGAAAAGATTTATTCATTAGCCTGATTTGATGTGCTATTTTAGGATGGTATAGGGTTTTCTAGGTTGGTATTATGACAATTGAAATAATATTTGTGAAGAAGTGCCTTAAAAGTAAATATCGGTCATTAAATAGATTGACACATAATGAGTAGATTAAACACATGAATGTAATGAATAAAAATCTACTTAAGGACAAATCTGCATGCTATGTAGTATGCTTATTGGGGTGAAGTGAAGCCATAAGTATGCCAGAATTTCACAAGGGTTGTCTAAGACCCTTGACCATAAGATCAATGTCCAGAGCTTTGGGGTAGTACAAGGAAGGCATGTAATGACAAAGCTGGCTTTGAAGGATGAAGGAAACATTATCCTTTTGGGATAGAGTTTTGTGTTTGTGTTTCACAACTATGAAAACTTGACCCCTAACTGAATTATGGTGTTCAATATAGTAAATAATCTTAGAATTTTTCAGAAACTGTCTCAAGAGTTCTTGGTAAATGTAGTTAAACAGTGGCTTTGGCAGGTGCAATCAGCAAACCAAGATTACTTCTGGTAAGACTGGAATTTGACATCAAATTCTAAGAAAAGATTCCTAGAGTGTGTCTAGATGTGAGCTGGATGTGAGATTAAATCTGGGACTGGAACACCTCTGCTTTCATTTCTGTATATAAGAATCTCTGTCTGATTTGAGACCTAATCTCCCATCATGCTTAGGACAGAAGCACGATTCAATTCAGTTATCTAAAAATAGGAATCTAATGTCATTTGAGGTGCTATAGAGGTGTATTTGAAACGCACATGGAGAGACTGCCATGTATTTTACAGGGCATATATGGGGGAGACCTGCACTCTTCTGAATGGCAGCTGGAGGCCAGGGGGGATGCCCTAAGGAATCTGCAGTGATGGTAGATACCTGCATTAAGGCAAGGGAATCAATACCAAGGGGACTGGAGAGAGGGTGACTGAACTGTTCTCTGAAGTCTTGATGGTATTGACTAGATCGTGATTTTATTGACTAGATCTCAAATGACTGCTCTGGGAGCTTAAATACCTAGGGTACATGTAAATAGCTATGCTGGAAATTTGAGTGATGAAATTGGGAATGGATTTTAATCCTAACTGTAGAAAAAACCTTGATTCATTTCTACTGGCTTTTTTTTTGTTAATTTGTTTTTTGTGCAAATAGCACTTTAGAGAGATAAAGGCAGAGAGATACACTCAGCACAAACTGGTTTACTGAGTCTCTCATAGCATACATAAATGAACAACTAGTGTACTTTAACAGCATAACATTTTACAGGACACAGCAAAAGTGCAAAAAATTCCTCTAGTTCCTTTAGTTTCTTAGTTAGCTACAAAGGCTTAGACGCTGGATTCCTGACTAATTATGTAGAAAAATTATTGGCACATGTTGAAGGATGGACTTTATTAACTCCAAATATATTACGGCAGTGTAATGTTGTACAGTACTAGAGGCTGAGAGAGGTTCTCTGCAGAAGCCTTAGATTGGAAAGACATATTAAACTGAGATATGTTTCTCTGAATCAGTAATAATAATGCCCAAGTCCAAAATAAGGTAGTGAAACCACCTTGGTATTGACCACTAATGGTGTATCAGATGCTGCTATTCTGCCTCCAAGAAAGGGGCACACAGACAAAACAGTGGTGGAGGGCTGACTAGACAAAGGCCAGGGCAGTGGCCTTTGGAGCTGCTTTGTGAGACAGAGGTGGACCATTCCAGCTACCCATTTAAGAAGGAACTGTCTTGGCTTAAAAATAACCAGATAGCACACCTCATGTTAAAAGAAGTGTCCCCTTTTCAACAGAGGAGTTCAAGTCCTGCAAATCTGCAAAGACAACATTGCTTGGGAAAGGGCCAGAAACTTCTAAATGACCAGAGATCGTTTTCAGTTTTAGAAATAATTAGGTCATTCGTGAATCTGTTGTCTAGCAAAAGTGTGCCATTTAGATTTAATTAATATAGATGAATGTTTTTGGTCTGATCTGAGAATTATTTTGGCTCAGATCCCAAACAATGACTTCCAACCACACTGTTTGATGTTGGAGTCTGTCCCTGTTCATTTAACTCTTCCATGAAATTGCTAGACCTAGGAGTCAGTTTTTCAAAGCAGAAACTGGTTTTAATTATTAAAATTTAATTATTATTACTGGTTTCTTTAATTATTAAAGAAAGTCCACTCAATAGATGAGTTCCAAAATTATTACCAAAATTTCCCTTTTTTTCTCAGTTTTAACGTGACATAGTTAATTCACATGATGCCTAACACAACTTGAAGAAATAATCAACATTATACAGACCTAATTCTATTGAATTTTTCTGTCTTGACATTCCAATATGAAGGGTGAATTTTTAGTGGAAACAGCCTGGTTCAGTATTTATAATACAAGCATTGCAGGACATGTAACCTAAAAATTAAGTTGACCAAAAACTAATTTGAAAATTACTCCACTGGGATAGATTGATAGACTTAACAGGTAGTTTTAAGTAAGGGATGGCGAATACCTTTGTGGTCCAAGGAGGATCTTATTGCTCCCAAAGGTAATAATTAGGTCTTGACGCTAATAAGGAACAAATTTTTGACCCTTACAAATATTTTGACATGTTAAGCCTGACATGCTAGAACAAGAAGAGATGGAACATCTTTTACTCTCATTTTCTTATTTTTGTCCAGGCTTTGTTATCCAAGGCACAATTTCCTGAGATGGTTTTGTCTATTGTGAAATCAATATAAAGACAGCTATAAACGTGGATGCAGGGCCTCCTCTGTTTTGGCGACGTTTAATGTTTCAGGTCATTGATCTTGAAGCAGCAAAGGACATCGTGGGGTTAGAGTATTGTGGGTATGGAACCAAATGAGTGCTGCAACAGACTATTTAGCATGGCATTGCAAACCAGCAGTGGTCTGTAGCTTAAAAACCATGATAGTGACCACTAAGGTTATGCCTGCACTAGTATGTAGTGCAGTGCAATGGGAACAAGTCCATGGAGTGAAAAAGTCGTTGCTGACCTGATGAACTCATTATATCGATTTAATTTCTACATCTGATGATATAGATCCACCCAAAAGAAATTAGTTTCTCATGCTTTAAAACTGCTCTGCAATCCAAAGCACAACCATTAAATGGACTCTTGAGGTTTCCTTTGAAAGTAAATATTTAAAATAAAGTAGTACAAAGTTGTTTAACTGTTCCATGAAAACTCATGCACAAAGTTTGATTTTCATGTATGTTTTTCAAGCTGACATTTTTCCCTCAAGCTTCCAGACATTTCAGCCTTGAATATTTGAGGCATATTCATAAATGGAATAAACAGCAGAGGGTGGCTTTCAAGTGATGGGCACTTGGTATTATTTAGTAAACTTTATTATACAGGCATCAGCGGTCTAATTGTTTTGCAAGATGTACCCAGCAATGCAGCTGGTGAAGAGCTCCCTTTCTTATCAAAAGATGATTGAAATTATTATATGCAAGGCAGTAAAGGCCTATTTTATGTTGAATTAAATTGATTAGAATGAAGACATGCATTTTTTCTAATAAAAATTAATCCAGATTTTAGAAGGAGATTATCTCTACATACTATAGCTTGTCATATGAAATGATTTTTACTACTATAATCTTTGAGCCAAATAAATACAGTAAAAACAGAGAAAGATAGGTTTATTAAATGTCAAGTGATGAAAACTATATAAAAAGTCTGTATTTTTCATGCCAAACTTCTCTTTTTCTTGTAGCCAAAGCAACGTACATCCATAGTATCCTCTCTAGAATTTCACCGAATGAATCACGGCCACAATTATTTTGAAATCAACCCGTCCATTGGCTGTGCAAGTTTTGTTTCTACTCCTGCAGTCAGTCCAGCTAATTATTCCTTTGGATCTCTGGAATGCAGTCTTGAAGAGAAAGAACTTACAGGTATAGAAAAAAAAGCTTACCTTTTCTGTCAAAAAAGCTTTATAAAACTTTAGGGTTCTGGGTTTAAGTAGTAATTGCTGTTGTCTTTGGTAGTAAAATACATTTATCATAAATACACAGAATTATTCTTAATTTTTTTTCTTACTACTCTACAAAGAGTTCTGATATTTTATGACGAGTATTATGAGAAGTACTTTTGTCCTGAATATTATTTTTTGAATAAAAAACCTTAATTTCCAGATTTGCCTGGAATTTAGGTATTGTAGTTTTTGAAATCATGGTGATTCATACATCTACTTTCATCATTGTGTGGTCAATATACTCCAATAAGAATTTTAAGTTGAAAAAATGTAATTAGAAATCATTATGTAACCACCAGTAAAGATGAGGAAGGGAAGATTTCTAAGAAACCTGTGATTGTTTCTTCAGTAGTGATGGGATTCACTAAAGTAAAACTTTGATGTATTTGCTCTGATGATAGGAGTTGAATGGAGTGATGGAATGGAGAAGTTTTTATCTGTAAACAGAGATTTCTATAATGAAAATGCTTTAAAAAGGACGAAGGTATTTCCTTTTTCACAGATCAAAGTTTCAAGAATGGGAAATTGTCAGTAAACCAGGCATTTACCTTTATCCTTTCAAATTCCATATAAAAGTTGCTTTATTTAGGCTAAATTTGTGGCAGAAGGGTATAGTATTTGGGAAAGCTGCTGTTATGAAACAAATGTCTTTGCTAGCTAGTTTATGGGATCTGCAGATCAAGTTTAAAAGGGTACTGTATTTAAAATATACATAGGAGTAGATTACTGTGAAATAAAAATAATAAAAATGCTGAAATTCAGTGCAAATTTATCAATTGGTTTTTGTAGCGTTGGTCTTGAAATGAGATTAATCCTCTTCATTCCTAGTTGGTAGAGTTTTAAAAAAATAATTTCATAGCTAGATCAATAGAAAACTATATGTTTAGGAAACTATTGTGAAATAAGAATGAGAATTCCTGTCTTCTTTGATGAAGAGAAAGTTAAAATGAACAGAGATTATTCATATTGTTTTTTTTTGATTATAATATAAACAAAGATAGTATGTGTCATCTTTGAAACTAAAAAGGTGCTTATATCAAGGATATAGCAAATATTTTCAAACTTAAGTGGAAACAATTTGAATGGTATCTTTTATTCCTAGGTCTGGGGTCATTTGATTCTTTAATGTTTTGGATGTTTTCTGTTGTTACTGGTTTTTTTCTATGATAAATTCTCCTCAGCAATCGCAATTTTATTCTGGGTAGTTTAATGATACTAAATATTTCTTGATGTTTAAAAGCAAAGATAAGAAAACAGAACATTCACTGACATGAGATAATTAACTTTTTCAGATTTCTGCTGTTGCACAATTCTGTTTAAGTTCTTCATAGTATCTGGATTCGCTTGACTCTTACCTTCTTTGGTTAAATCTACAATGGACTACACTCAATAACTTCTAATTACTGCATTTAATTTTATCTGAGATTGGGACTATAAGGTCATTCTTCTTAGAATTTTATGCTTCTAATTTGTGGATGATTTGACTTATGGATTGAGTGAAAGCTAAATTTCCTTTTATCTCTGCCCAGAAAGCTGAGAAAAAATAACAGGCAAAATGACTGAAATTCAGGGTATCTTTGACAAGCATTTCAATAGTACATTTTAACATCAGTAATCCTTAATTTACCATTAGTAAATGAAATAATTACAATAAAATTACCATTCCACCCTCCATTTTCAGCTGGTATCCTAGAATTATTTAAGTAATATACAGGATCCTATATTAGACACAATATTACCCTGAATCAAAAAACTTATATTTTATTTTGATCATTTAGTTCATTTTGACTCCTTACTGATAGATGATGCATGGAAACTCTGCAAGAGACAAGGAGTACTAATGTGGAAAGAGAGTAACAAAATCTGGAAGGAACAGATCAAAATTGTCTCTCTTGGAAAAATTTTTAAGGCTTTTCTCTTATCTAAAATGTTAAAAGCTGAACCTGGAATAATAATGGTGAGCAAGGAGCAGCAGAAACAGTGTTCTGTGTTCTGCTACAGCTTTTCTCTGCTTTAGCTAGCTGTTGTTTCACTGAAAGGTCCCTTGTTTCTTTTCAAGTTCTACAGTGACAACAAATGCAATTCATCATATGACCTAAATATAACCTTCTGAAAATTTGTGGAAAGTCTGCATCTTAAAATAATGGTTAGTTTAATTGAAGATTTTTGTGCATTTGAGTGAAACAATTTAAATGCTTTTTACAGGATTTCTAAATCAGAAGCTTCCATCTAAATAAGGCATAAGTATTTCCCTACTCAATTGCAGTGCTTTTTAGGTTTTCTTCATGAAATTTGCAATGATTCATTATAATTCAGATAAAAGTGAGAGATGAATACAACAAAGTAATTATTCTAAAATCTTCATAATTTTACCTTTACCTCAGGTAGTCTAGACTACCTTTGGTAGTCTGCTACCAAAGAATAAACAACCTGTTGTTGATGGTTCCTTTTTATGTTTGGGGATCACAGTTTTGCTCTTGGAGTTTGCTAATTCCCTACATCACCTGAAACAGGAGTCCCGATTTTTAAGAAGTGTATTTTTATCAAATAGAAAACCACTGAACTCTTTCAGAGATATATATTTAATATCTGAGACATATTATTTTAATCACAGTATATGACAACATTTATGATTAATTATCCAGAGAACAGGCCACATACAATGGTAAATATGTGCATCAGCTTTGGCATCAGATAGCCTTGTAGAGTTAACAAACCAGGTATGTTGTATGCATGGATGGCAGGACATATCTTAAAATCGGGTTGCCTGATGTAAGAATAAAGGTTCTGTCATTTGTTTTGAACTTTAACTGGTGGAAGAACCTGTGAAAAATTGGCAGCATTTCTCTCATTCCAGTATGTGTAGGGCAGAGTGCGTGAATGCAGTGTTGGCATGACCTCTTTTCAGGGCTTTGTCTGGTGCTAGATTATTGACATCAGAGAAGCATTCTCGAATTCCAAGTGAATGGTTGTGCTTTCATAGCATTGCATTTCACCTCAAGCTGGAAGCCAGTGCATCCCAGTAATATCAGCTACTACACATAGTAGTATAGTACTGTACTAAAAAGTGAGACCACTTCATTGCACAGGGAAGTCATTTCTGTAGGTAACTGTCCCAGCAAGATGCCTGTAATTTTCTTCATCATCTGGATATATGTTTAGTAGGTGTTCTGTAAGATAACACACATGAAAAATTAATTAAAAAACTGATAATCAGATGATTGTTGTTTGTGAGATGTTCCTCATGTTACTTTGACCATGAACTAAGACCACAGATGTGCAAGATAATTCACTGCAGGAGAGAGCAGCCTGGGCTTTCAGGAAAATACCTACCTAAGAGATCTCTGCTTTGTTTTCTATATCCCTCAAGTTCTCCTAAAACTGTAAATCTTAAAGATTGAAGGCAACAAAATTGTGGCCTTTTGGTAGCAGCAGCTTGGCACAATCAACACGTGCAGCTGAAACTGTCAGTTTGGATGATTTTCATTTTTACTTGATCAGTCCAAATAATGGATCTTTCTCTAACCCATATAATTTCATTATGTCTTCTTGTCCTGAGTATAATTGGACCATGAAATTAAAAAGACAGTCCTGCACAGGTTCTTGTTCTGTTCTAGCTGAAAAAATAGGTCTGTACTCAGATTCATGTATGCAGCAAAAATACCAGCAGATGTCTGAAGGTAATCTCATTACAATCTTTATTTTCAACCTGTGAAAATCTGTATATTTTTAATAAGTTCAGTATGCCATTCATTGTAAACAAAGATACAGTTTTTCCATCATCTTGTTGGGGTACTGAGAAGTAATTACTGAGTTTATCTCTTAGCTAGAAAGGCTGTCTCCACTGGAGAGGACCTTAAAGTAGCTGTTACTGTTTTTATATGCCATGTTCTCTGACTGTGAGAAACATTTAATACATCTAAGAAGGCTACATTTTTTCCTTAAAGCAACCTGGAATACACAATTCAAAAATTTAATCTTTAATGTGTAGACTACAATTTTTTTCTTTTACTTTTGAAAAAAATATATTGGAGTCACACCTTTGATTCCTTCTATAAGTGTATTCAGATCTTTCTGTACATATCTGATGAAATTGTTCTGTCTCATAAGTCCTATTTCAGAAGCAAAAGCTGCCCTAAAAGCAAAAAACTGCAGTTTTGTCTTTTTATTTTAAGAGAATCAAGAAATACAGCCTATTAGAATTAGAAACTTCTTTCAGAGATCAGGCCTAAAATTCTTGGCTATGTTGCATTCCTTTATACAGTCAGAATTTATTCTGGTGCAGGAACGTTTCTTTATGTGACAGTTGCAGAGCTGCTCTTCGAAGTAGGTCACGTATTTGTCAACATTACTTTCTCATTCAATTATCTCATGTATTAAGACTTGATATGAAAAGATCAAACTATGGTGTCTATTTAGACTCTTCAAGCCTTGTTTCTTCAATTATAAAAGGTTTATATAAAGGTTTATAAAAGTCTAATGATATATATATATAAAGGTTTATAAAAGTCTAATGACTAGAAGTGAAATACAAAATGAAAGGAATACAAAGAAGAAGAAAGTAACTTTTATTACCAGAGCATTTTTTGAGTGTGCTGTATACAAGTTCATGGTACAATGTCTTTGTTAATAAAACCTCACTAATTAGGAAAAGAACGCATGGTTTTCAAGTGACAGAAAAAGGGGAGAATATTGGTTTGTAATGAAATAAGAATAATCCAGAAATTTTGGTAGATAAGGCTTTCCAACCTCCTTTATCCAGACACCTGTATATCCAGTGAGGTAATATCTAAAAATACTTGTATTACCAGTCTGTAACAACTTGTCATTGATTGAAAACTCTTTTCCAGATGAAATGGCTTTGAAGGTCAAATCCAGGCCTCGTTTCTCTGGTTTTTAATTTTCTTCATCATCTTCTTGATTACAATGCAACAAATTCTGCCAAGGCATTCTTCAAAACAGGTTAATTTGAACCTTTTCATCTGCAAAGATTATCTATTTTTCCCTATAATTTATTGCTACGTTCAACTGAATGCAATTAGTAAGACATAGTAGAGCTATTCCAGGAACTGCTACTGGGGATCATACTCAGTACTGTCTCATACAGGTTGTTTTTTGTTCTAATTAACTTGTCCAGCAGATGTAGCATGTCGAGGTCTCCTTATGTTGCCCTTCTTTTTGCTGCTTCTAATTTCAGCCTTTGCACAGTTATCCAAGGCAAGACACTGTCTCACAGGGACAGAGAAATGTAGGGTTGATTAATATTATAAACTTCTCTTTGGTAACTATTACTGTCTTTGCACAGTGCAGTTTCAAAGCAATGTATTTCATGCAACTCATTGTAATTATATCTTAGTGTTAAAATATGTCAACATGTCCAAAAATCTAGTGGCAGAAAGGTCTTCTGAGGCAATACCTGGAAAGCTGTGGATGAAACCAATTCCTGTTGTTCCAGTCAAAAACATTATACCTTTTTCCAAGAAATTGGTTTGTGCTAGTGCTTTCATGAAACATTAGATAAATTATGCCCCTGAATCTCATGCCACCTGAACTTAAAATTAACTGGAATTAACTATATTATTCCATCTTAAACTTCATGACAGCCCTTCAGTAATGCCTCTGCATTGTTGTCATTCAGTCTTTTCTCAGGCTTAAAGGAACTATCCAGGCTAAACCCACTTAGTTGTTCATGGGAACCTGCTCTCCAAACATACTGTCTCATATATCACTCACTATGTGGACATTCTGATTGCTAAAAAATGGTAAAGTAATGTGAAAATAAAACAATTTGTAGCAAGCATATTGAGGGAATAAAACTGCAGATGGGTCTTGAATCTCTGTTGTCAGATACAGCACTGGATGTGTTAATCAAACAAGGAATGACATGAACAGCTTATCTCTTTTCAAATCAAATTCTGAACCATCTGACCACATGTGGAAAGGCATGTGTTGAGCCATGTGCCTGCCTATCTTTTATTCAGATGGCTATTCTTCACAGGATTTGCTCTTTTCACTCACGTTATTTGCTTATTCTGAATAAAGCCAGTTAGCTATTGTTGACAATACAGTATTATGTTCTAATACTTAGGGTATTTTGACTAATTTTGAAAGCACGCATTCTTAAGTTTTAGTCTGGCAAGGAGGAAGGTAGGAAGTAGAGCAATGCTGTGATAATGCTGGAGATGAAAATTTTAGAGACTGTCCTAAAAGTGGGGAAAATTTCCCTCAGAATCCTTAGAAGCACTGTGTGTTACACTGCTATCAGGCCCAGGAGTTAGCTATTTCTCTGAATCCTTTTTTGCCTCTGAAGTAAGCATAATGGAAAGCTTACTGCAATGTATGCATGTTTGTATACGTGTCTATCTGCAACTATTAAAATCTCCTACACTTCATTTAGTTGCATACATCCCCTTCCTTGAGAGGTGTCAGCACAGATAAATAAGTGCTTCATCACACAGTAAAATGATTCCCTGAAGGAGCAACAGATACTACCATATTAAGTCAATAAGGACTGTCTAAGGACCTTCTTTTGAGGAATCTTCTTTTGAGATTATGAATGTCATTGTTAGAAGCAATATAATTAAAAATGTTACTTATCTACATTTAATGTAGTTTTTTCCAGGTTTAATAACTATCCTGACATGTAAGGTCAAAAGAAAAAATATTTTCTGTGATGTGTCATTTACAATTCTTAGCCATCTCTAGAAGCAGAGTGACTATAGACAATACTCATATTTATCTATTGTCATCTTAGTCAGCTCTTTGCTTTGCTGTTTTGTTTTATTTTTTACTGAGCCAGAAGCAAAATAACTCTTTAAGTTGTAGTAAGACCATTTGCAGAGACAGATTGTTTTAGTCTTTAGGCTGTCACCATGCCTTGTATTGTTCCCTTATCTTTTCATTGGACATTTTGTAAATAAGATTGACCAAGCTGTGGAAGGATGCTCTTGAAAACTTCTTCACTTCATCAGTCAGAAGCATTGCCATTGCGAGATGAAGGCAATGACTAAAGAACAATTGATGTCTCAGTCTTCAATTCCTTACAATATTGTTTGTATTGTTTGTGGTACAGTTTTCTTTTACCCTGCGAATGCACTTAAACTGATTGTAACATTATTTAGAATATTCTATCTTACATTTCAATCTATTTTTCTTTTCCTGTGTCATGTCCTCTTATTCGTATTCAATTGCTTTTCTATTTCTTCTCTTTTGTATCTTTTAGAAAGCTTTCTACTCACCAGCTGTATTTCCAAGCCATATGTGAGATGATTAGAACTGAAGGAAATAGCAAAAATCTGCCTGTTTTTTTTTATTGTTTTTTTTTTTTTTTAAAGAAATTTTAGTCCTCTGGGTATAATTAGTGATGTCCAGTTTTAAGAAAAACAAAAAACTCTCTGTATAACATACCAGTCAGTAACAAAAAAAAAAGTTATGTTTTCTCCCAAGGCCATTCTGAAATTAAAGACAATTCTTGTTTCTCTTTCTTGCATGCAACTCACTAGATTTCTTTCTTTGTTTCTGTTCCTTGCTGGCCCATTGTAATGTTAGTATCATTTGATGTAACAATCCTCTCTCTTTATGTTGTTCCAAGCTGTATAAAAAAAATGGAGGTGGGAAAACATGCCTTCTTTACCTTTGGTGAATATCCAAAGAACTAGGGTAGAGTCAGTCTTCCTCATTAGTTAATTAATTGTGTATTTATAAACAGCTCTAGCTGAACAATGTAAACATGACAGAGTACATTGCTGATGATAGTGTTCTTGTGGAAAATTAAACCTTGATGCCATTTAGTGAAAGATGAAGACTGAACACCAATCTCCCTCATTCTGGAATAGCAACTGTCATTTTTCCTACAATGGATATGATGCTGAGTTCCAGAATTTTGATTCCAGCCTTGAAAACCCTTTTTCACCAGGATTTGGTCAATAAATCTGAGACAATTCCATGAATGGTTTCAGAATGACTGAGTAGATCTTATTGTAAAACAAGATTAAATATTTGCATTTGGTTCTTGCTATATTGAGTAACTTCTGTATGATGGCTAGTTTGATTTGTAATTAGAAATTTTTAAAAAATGGCAGGTTTAACAAAATTAAAAATACTCCTTGCTTTCAGGAGCATTTCTAACAATTCTTAGAAATGATTGATTATACAAATTCAGTGTATAATAAAATTGAAACTCTCAAAATTTCTTTGAAAATCCACAGAAACACTATATGTTACACCTAATTTAGCAGTTGATCATACAAGTTATGTATATGACTTTTCAGTTCATATTTATAATTGAAATGTAGCTCTAACATTAAAGTTGAATAAATAGAAAGGATTTTTTTTTTACATAGTGAGAGATTAATTTTCTTCTTAGAGCTATGCAGAGGGTTCACTGGGAGCTTGGATTTACTCATTTGAAAAAGAAAAATTTGAAGAAGAAAAATGCACATGACCATGTCTGAGGAATATACACAGCTGTATTCTGAAAATATGTCAGAACTGTCAGATACCCAAAAGAGTAAGTTCTCATAAGTTTAGCAAAAACAGACAGAAGTTTAGCAAAAAAAGGACAGACAATAATGTGGTTGGTCTGAATAAGAGTAAAGTTTCACCTACCCTGTGCCCTATTTGATTGATTATGAATGCCTTTGGGAAATGTGTAATTGCAAAACAATGGCATAGTGACACCTCTTCAGAGTGTTACAGCCTTCGAGTATTTGCAGCCCAAGGTCCTCCTAAGCCCAGGCACCTCCTGGATGTTTCCTGTCTAATATGTAACCTTACTAGGTGTGTGTTCAATGAATGGATCCATTCTCCATGCAAGCCATATGCAGATTTTGTTTCCACAAGGAATTTTGCAAGGAGTTACACACTTAACTAAGTATCTAGTCACCGTGATGGAGTTCCATCTTTTGTTTCAATAATAATTTCAGAACTCAGAAGGCTAAAAAGTGGGTTCACTGTTTTTGGTCTAGAGCTTTCATTTGTGTCACTTGCACCCAGCAAATCTGATGCCAATTTTCTGCATTTCCACAGCACTGTTCATAAGACTAAGATTCTCAATTCCTCAGACAGAATAATTTTCTAATCACAGAATATTCTGAGCTAGAAGGGACACCACAAAAGTCATAAAGTCCAATTCTTAAGTGCATGGCCCATACAGGGATTGTCCCTGGTGTTATTAGCAGCACACTCTGACCAACTGAGCTAATATCTTGGCTTTTTTTTTCCTAGTAATGCATATTTTTCTTATATCAAAGAAAGACCTTTGTTAAATCATTTAGAAGGAAAGACTTATTTTCACTTTTACTGGTGTTTTGTAGCTCTTATTAGCAGCTATTTATTGTTTATGTATTTACAAGGGCGAATGTGTTATAGACTTACTCTGTAGTGGCATTATATATGCTTTCTTAATATTTAAGTCATGCTGAAGTGCCTTCTTAAGAAAGAACTCTGGATCAAACTTTTACAGCTCACAAGGAATAATGTTGTCTCCTATGGATTTTATTTTTAAAGAAAATATTTAAGAATTGGTGCCTCCAGACATATCTCATAGAATGGCAAGATTCTCTATAATTCTTCCTCCCAGAATCCATTCTGTCAATGGTAGAGGCAACACACACCAAGGAGTTTGTGTTGCATTCTGATGATCAGTGTAGTATTATCTGCAGTCTCTTTTTAAAGTATCATGTAGATTGTAGCTTTGACAATGGGATTTGTGTTTCTGGCACAAGTCAAGCTCTAAGTGGCTGTAGAGAGAAGTATGTCCTTGTGCAATTGTTTGCAAGATGCTTGCTTGTCAAGAAAGAAAAATCTCCATGCAAAACCTCAATCTATATGTGGAAACACAAAGACATGCAAAAAATAATTTCACCATACCATTTTAGTACAACTTTAATTAAAAATCTAGTTTAGTGTAAATACATCTCTGGGGTCCAGCTTTTTTAAATTTAAATTTAAGTTTTTCTTCAAACATAATGCTCCTTGAGCAACTTTTAATTTATCAAAGTATCAAGATATCAGATACACACACACACACACACATATATATGTTGGCGTGCTTGAGAGCTGTAATGTTGCTTCTCTGTGGTGACCAGTGACAGGACACAAGGGAATGACCTGAAGTTGTGTCAGGGGAGGTTTAGGATGGGTATTAGAAAACGGTTCTTCACCCAGAGGGTGTTTGGGCACTGGAACACGCTCCCCAGGGAAGTGGTCACAGCACCAGCCTGGCAGAGCTCAGGGAGCGTCTGGACAATGCTCTCAGGCACAGGGTGTGACTCCTGGGGATGGTGCTGTGCAGGGTCACGAGCTGGACTCGATGACCCTTGTGGGTCCCTTCCAATGCAGTGTATTCTGTGACTCTGTGATGCTGCTATGCTTAGCTTACATGAATTTTAATCAGGAGAAATGTTTATTCAGTTTTAGTGTTCACTGGATTCCATAGAATACTATAAGCAAATACTGTAGTTGAATTCAATATTTAATAGAAAGAATTAAATAACAAATTATTAAAGGTTAATTTCCTTTTTTTTATTTCTAATTTGGTATTTCCCAGAGTAGGATCATAAGATTGTCACTGGGGACTTTTGTTTCTGATAAATGGATTGAATTTATGAACAACCAACTTCTGCCTACACAGCAGTCCTCTAAGTGGCAGTTTAATGTTGCTATTACTAAGGCAAAAGTAAAAACCAGATATCCTTCAAACAAATCCTGTGTATCATATAGATCCTTGTTGGATCTTAAAATATTGGCTTTGAAAGTCGTGGCACCTTAAAAATGATGGAAGAACAATTCATCTAAATCATGTAAAAGTAAACAAAGGTATAGTGCTCACATTTGAACCCACATTCCCACTTAATTTTAGCCAGAAGGAAGACACTTCAAGATTGCTCCAAGATGTGAACAAAACCACTATAAATAGGAACTGTGGAGAGATTTCCCAGCCAAAGGAAAACACTAATGAAGATGCACCTGTAAGCCTTCAGTACAAATGAGCTCCTATTAACCATGAAAAAATTAGATGAGTGAAAAAAATGAGAAATGAGAGATTCTGAATGTTCTGTAGAAAAAGCTTTAATTGTCCCTTTTGCCATCAGAAAGCCTAACTATGAGATACAGGTTTTGTATAACCAAGCTTTTTGTTTTGCTCTTCTTTTCTGGGAACAATTCCAGGAGTTAGATGTTAAAACCATAAATATTCAATTATTTTAATCACTTGCTGTCTATCCAAGCAAGTGGAATAACCCCTACCTACTTGCTAGCTAGTTCCTATCCCTCAGATAAAGTGAGATCATACTCAAAATTGCCTTCCTCTCATTCCTCCTCTGGAAAGGTATTCTATGTCATCTTCATAGGCAAGACAAATGAAACACTGAAAAAGAAAAAAAAAATTGAGTAACAACATAGAAAAACAGTGCTGAAAATACAGGTTCAGGAAACAGGGAAGATTGTTTTTCCCTGTATTACCAGACATTTTTCACAAAGCTAAAAACACACATTATTTCTCAGAGCGGCATGTACTGCATGAACTATTCTCCCCCAAGTTTTTTTGTGACTTAGGAGGTAATTTTATATCATGACCACAGAATAATAAATGTTCATCACCATTTTCCTTTTCATATTAGACATATGATCTTTACATTCCCTTTGTGAGTGATGTACTCCCCTTCAGAGCTTACCATACTCTAGTATAGGCAGAAAACCCCTCAATGATGTAATGTCAGTGGAACTGACAGCCCATATCTGCCTACATGGGGTGTCTACATATTGTCAGGGGGAGTTCTCCTTGGACAGTGTATCACTCAAGAGTTTCTTAAGTGAGAGAATTTAGGCAGCTGTGCTTTGGTGGTTTAACAAGCAGCCAGCCCCTAGCTGCTGTATCTTCATGCTTTTACTCTATGGCAAATGCTGAATTTATCTACAGTGCAATAGAGATGGAGCGCTGTTGGTTATCATCCATGTAGGAATGCTGAGAGTAAGCTCTTGATAAGGTACTACAAGATGCCTGAGTGATGTGTTGCCTTTTATCATATAGCTACACGTTGAAGATGATGGGGAAATGGAAACAGCACTAATCTCAATTAAAGATAAGGTGAGCAGTACTGAGGTACTAAGTGCCTCATTTAATTTTGTAGAAAAATTTTAGAACAGACCTATTTCAAATTCCAATCAAGTGTTGTAATGTGTCTTAATGATTATTTCAGGAAATAATCACACATGATAATTTTAGGATTTCAGAAAATTCTGAACTGATATATTCCTTCTCTCAAGAACATTCTTCCACAGTAAAGCAGCAATTGAAACATCACCTATGGCAACAGTAGCCATGGGGAAACATTTTTTCTCAGTCAGTGAAAGCAAACCACTATCACAAAATGAGGTACACACAACATCGAAGCAAGAATATCTCATGATGGTGTTTACCTGGAATACTGATGAAGTAAATACTCCTAATGCATACTTCAATGTTTTAGATTTTTTAATTGAACTCTTTGAGATTAATAATGTCATATCTTTTGGTCTAAACTACTCTGCCTCTTATTACTCCAAGGATGATATTGAGTTGCCTTAAATACTTAGCATCAACTACATAAATAGCTGATGTTAATTTAATAAATAATGAATATCAACAAGAAATATAATAAATAATTAATACATAAATATAACATACAAATATATATTTTATATAATATATAAATATATATACATATAATAAATAATAATTAATAATCAGCACAATTACTTTAGAAAGTGTCATATAGTTGTTGCCTTTCTTCACCTTTTTTGGGATTTAAATGATCATAAATTATTATGCCTTGAGTAAGTTCTAAACTTCTCATTGTAATTAGATGCTATATTGTATTTTCCTTATGAGAGCTTTATTTCTTTTTATGTGAGCTCTATGCACTCTTCTCAGCACTTGTAAACTGAGCTTGGTTACTTGCTCTCCTCCTGTTTCATTTTTCTGAGTCACAACCAGTAAGGCCATTTGTGCTTCCAAACCCCATATCCAGATATTGATACTGAGTTACAATAGTGTTCAACAAATAAAAAACCCACCCATCATTCTGCATAATTAAATTCTGCCTCAGCACCATAGACAGCAGATCTTGTACAGTTAGCATCATATCTGTAAGCAAATTAAGCTTAAATAATTGATTACTAAATACTGTCATTAAAGTAGTATTAGGGAAAAATAACAAAATAGTAAAAACTATTTTGCAACTGCAAAATACTACTTTCTATTATACAAAATACAAAAAATCTCCTTTGAAACTGCATTTCACAGTTTTCAGTTGTCTTAGTCAATCTGATAACCCAAGGATAATGGCAGCGATGATACAAAATAAAAGAAAAAGTTTTCCAAGCAAATAATTCGTCTTGTAAAAGAAATGTAATTCTTAGCATTCCTTATACCCCTTATCCCCTGGAATCTTGAGAACTAAAAATAAACTGACAATATGGCAGTAGATCCAGTTTCTCGCTTAAGTAATGTGTAAAATATGATTATGCTAAATCTGGTGAGAAATTTAGCATAATATGATTATGCTAAATCTGATAAGAAATTTTGTATTCTGACTTAGAAATACTGTCAGGACCGTGAGAAAGAGAACAGGGAAAAAATGAATAGGTAGTCAAAATTGGGAGAGAGAAGACAAAGAGAAAAAATAGTCACTAGTTTGCTTGCTAATTCTCATCTGTACTTTAAAATCCTTCTTTCAAGTACCTTCTTTCAAGTTTTTAAGTGGATAGAGCAAACTGTTCTGCATGCTATTACTCATTCATTCATAACCTGAAAAATAAATTAGACTGTTTATAAAGGAGTCTTAATTACATACTGTAGTTACATATGCTGTATTATTCTTTGAAGTCACTGTTTAGACCAAAATGTGCAAATATATTTTGCAAAATAAAATGTTCTGCAAGATACCTACATTTATAGGTACATATAACTATATTTATATAGTTATCTATAGAAGGTGTCATAGAATATATGATACTGACAATATATGCAATTTGGTAAGAAAATGTGTTTAAAATGCTGATTATCAGTTAAAATTCTCTACAGGCCTGATCCAAAGCTTATTGGTAATAGTGGAAATTTTCTTAGTCAGTATAGCAGATTTCAGATGGAATCAGATTCCAACACATTAAAAATTACTGATGTTGAACAGCTTTTTCTTTCTAAAAACACTGGAGGCAAATACATTAGTTCAAAACCAGTGGGATATCATTCTGGACTAAATCTATAATTCTAAAGTAGAACATGTGCAGGATAGAACTGAACAGTGATTTAAAACAGATCTGAATTGGACAGGCATACTTAACTGACAAGACTTGGGATTATTCTGTGCTCTAAAAAGGCATTTAAATCTGCATGCTTCCTGTTTTTCTAAGGCTAGCAATCAATTTGGGACATTTTAGCACAGTACATCACTTATTTCTGTTTCAGATTCTAAAAATTGCTTTGAAGTATATGCCAGAAGCAAAATTATTTCTGCCCGTAGATGAAATAACTCATTCTCTGTGGCTTCCTCAGATGTGAAGTCAATCTCTGCTCAGGAAAAATATAATTTTTAGTAATAAAATAATATGTAACTCTTAATTTTAAGTTGAACATTTAGCATTCAGACAACTTTATGGGCTAAATTGTGGCAAAGAGTCAAAAGTTTTTCTGATGGAGGTGCATCAAAGAAGTCTGTCTCAGCTGGGCACAACCTGCTCTGGGAAATAAAGAGGAGGGACTGTTGTCCACTGTATGTTATGCCAATTATAAATTTAACTTGAATCCCATTGGATAAATTGTTATTAGAAAAGCATGGAGGTGTTAGATAAAAATTGTTGGTTTTATTATTTTTACTTTTACTTAACAGTGCAAATTCATGCAAAATAATTTGAACTGTTACCTCTTTGCCTCCTTTCTTCAGATGTGTGAGATGTAACATGCCAGAAAAAAAGAGGATTGGTTTATCTCTTTAGTCCTTACCATGGAGTTCAGTGAAAGTTTCTGTCTGGTGTTTTTGGACAGCTGTCTTGCTAGCTGGTGTAAGGTCTTGTGGCAGGCTTTCACACATCCACAGAAGATCAGGAGCAGTACACAGTCTGGCCCTGTGTAGATTCAGAGCACTATATAAATAGAAAGTCATAGAAAGAGATATCTAGTTCAGGCCATCACAGCTGTAGTCCCATTACTACTATCTGGTTTTCAGAACATTTTCTTACCAATTTTCCAATAACTCTGAGCCTTTGAGTATTCCAAGATCATCACAATGAAGGTCTCGTGTCATCATTTCTGCTGCTGTGGCATTCAGTCAATTGTATCTGCTTGTGTTAGTATGGTTTATAAGGAAATTTCACATAAAGTGAATGCAGGACATGTTATCACTAAGGATAGGATCTGTGAATCATGCTAGAAATAGTTCTAGAACTTTCAGCGCCTAAATTGGAATCTCTGAAGCTATTAATTTTGCCACCATTCTGTTCACAGCCTTCCCAGATCTAGTGCAAATCCCACAATCCCATCCTGTGCTGGGGTGGAGAGGACACATTTCCTTTTAAGGATCCATCATGGGAGATTCTGTCAACATAAAACACGAGTGAATTTGGTTGATGATATAAAATCTAAAATTGAGAATAAGCATGTTAAACATGTAGAAATTAATGTGACAGTCTCTTCTGTGTGCCTGAATTTCTGTGAACAGTAAACAGAACATACAGCTTTGGAATACCCTGTATGGGGACATGTAATAGGCTGGAAGATGTTTATACAAAATTTGAAAGGTGTTTGCATTGTTTAATGGTATATGGTGTAGTGTTAAGGAAGTAGAAGTTTATAGGGTGTTTTCTTTTGATCCCATCTATTGGTCACTTTGAATCTCTTTCTGGACCCAGAGATGCATAGTAAACATGAAAACTCTTTTGAAAAGTGTGGTTATCAATAGAAATGTACCTTTCCACTGAAATATTTGCCAAAGCTGTTTGAAGCTCAAAGCCTGAATAAGCAAAACCAATGCAATTTTTCCCAATTACGGTTCAAGTGTGAATCTGCATATTTTTATATAATTAGATAGCATATTGGAATTATAGAATTGTGATAAGGAAAGATTTGGTGAAAACTGTGCTGCCCTGGTATTTTACAAAGAGTAACTGAAAATAAGTTAAGTGTGAAGCATTTCCCAGATGGTAAAAATTCACTCCAAGGAATAGAAATTGATACTCAAAATGTTGCTGTGTTCATGAAGCTCCTTTTGCATCTTTAAAAAGAAAATTGTAATGTACTCTAATCACTGACATTTGTACTATAATTTATTATAGGGAATATTAAATTAACACAAAAATTGCAGGTGGAAATTTAATCTCACCCTGCATTAAAAACTTGCAGCATAATATTCTCATCTTTCAAGTTTTGACCTGTTTTTGCTGTATTATCATGAAACGGAGATTTCTTCAGGGAAATATCAGTAAAAAACCCATGCCCTTATGAAACATCTGTCAGTGTTAATTTAGTTACAGAGACATTTCTTTCAGTTTAAGCAAGATTTCTTATGATCTTTTGACACAGTGCTGGTTTCTAAAAAATATTTTTAATCAAAGGATTCATCATTGTTTTTTGAAATATTTGAGTCAGTTCATAATATCAGTCTAATATAAACCTTTCTTCAAATTCCATAACATTGAAATGTACCATTTTAAACTGTTTTGCTGTCTGCACTACTTGACTTTTTTGTCCCAAATTTTGCATATAATTTTATTACCCCGTTTTTGATATGTGCTTAATGCAAACTGAGTTGAGCAAGGCAAGTAATGCTGATTTGATTAAAGAATAGAAACATGCTGATTTAATTTGGCATTATTGGCATAATAAGCAGGAATAATTCATACAGTAAATGGCACATTCTTTGCCGAATATAACTTATACTGAAAAAAATAAAATTAAGTACTTTCTTAATTAAAATATCTATAACCTTAATGCAAAGAATGAATCTTCTAAGTTAAGCAAATACTTCTGTATGCTTCTGCATAATCAACACACAAATTCAATGTTTTATGAGAACAAACCAAGAACAAAAGTTCTTTAGTTATGGCTGGTATTAATTCTCTCCTTGCTCCTGCATCATTCGGAAGCTGATCATGGTTTATCTGATATAGGCCACATCGTTGTCTATCTAAAATGTGAGGTAAGAAAGTGGGTTGTTTAATTTCTGTGGCAGGAAAAGATGTGATGCTGCTCATAAGTCTGCTGAATAGATGCCATTGTGTTCTTCAGAGGCAGCTGCCTCTGTTAGGGGTAGCTACAATGTGTTTCATGATTGGATCAAAGCAGTTGTTGGATTGATTGTGCTTCTAGTTATTAATTTATTTCTGTACAAGGAGAATTATTATTATTTTGCAAAGAGAATTATTGCATACATTTCTGTGTATACATAGTATAACATTGTACAGGCAAACAATATAAGCCTTTCAGTTCGTCATACTGAGAAATGAAGGTGCTGTTTAATGACAGTTGTTCTGGTTTTGTTTTATTTTGAGGCTGGCAGTAAAATACTGGAGGAAAACCTGAAAAACTGAGAGATCGATCCAGTTCAGTTTATAAAGCAGCCAAAGATGTTATTCATAGAACTGTATTTTAAAATAAAACATAATCCATAAGTATTAATTTAAATTTCTCTTAAAAGCTGAAGTAGTGATTCTGACTTGTGGAATATTTATATCAAATAAAGAGAACATGCAAGGCTTATATCCAACAGTAGAGGACTATATCTTGACTGTAAGCTAATCTATGACACAGCAGTAGACCAATACTTGTTTTCTCTTAAAAGACTCATAAGCTAATGTCTACACTAAGTGTAAAATATAAAATGCAGCCACTATTATAGGTGATATATTTTTGTTAGACTTCTTATTAGTGGAAATCATACATAAAAATCAAGCATGTATGTTTAGCATGTAGCTGAGAAACTGGGTTAAATGCCAGCTCTTAGCATTTTACATTTAAACTGAGATATGCAAAGAAGAACTGTGAGCAGCTGCAGCATCTACTTCAATATTGTATTCATTTTTATGATTTAGCTTTTTCTTCTGTGTTTGATGCTTTGAAAATTACTTATTCCAAGACATAGTTGCCTGGAATTAATCACTGTTGCCCTAACATCTTTATCACTAATCCTCTGTCTTTAGAGGGATCCCTTCCTCCTTTCTAAAATACAAGGAATGACCATGCATCTTCTAGTTTTCTAATGTAATACAGTATGCTAAATACTGAGTTCTTGGCTGTGTAACTATGTCAACTCTTCAGTTGCTTGTACAGTCCTTCTGGCATAACATACCCTGAGTATATTTCTTTTTTGTGTCAAATGATATTCATTTGCCTTTTTCTCAAATAAAATTCAGAGTATCTATGAAGACTAAGTTCTGTAAAATACAACTATAGAATGACTGCTAAAATTAGAGCTGGCTTTATGGTAAATATTTCTTCGAAAACACTGGGAGGGGAAGTAATATTAATGGTGTAGGTAATCTTCTTTATTCCATTACTAATTCATATTTTAAAAGTCCAAGCGTAGATTACTGGAATTTTTTTTTGGTGAGAGATCACCTGAACCGTATCAGCAAAATGAAAGCTGGTACCAGGACTGTGCTATGACTACCTTAATTTATTGCAATAGGACCAATGTTTAGATTGCAATGATTTTATAAAGCCCATGCTTTTGTTCAGTATATCAGATTGGTAATTCAATTCAGAAGAGCTTATCCATTATTTCTTACTGACATAAAACTTCCTGTGACATTAATAAGGGAATGGCTTCCATAAACCTTGCATAGATATCAGAGAAATTAGTCACAAATATTTTAATGCTTCATTTGATATGAAGATGTTGCTGAATATCAATGACTATTTTTTTTTAAAGCAAGTTTAAAATTCAGCTTTCATAGTGATTTTATGCATTTGATAATTCAATGCAGTTTGGAAATAATACAAGTTGTTGGTATCAGTTCTTTTACAATTTTGTTGATGTAAAATACACATCAAATCTGGACTGTTTTTCTGGTCTTATATAACATCACACTACTTTATAAACTGGATACCAATTCTGAATTAAGTGGATTTCCATTCACTGAGATTACTTTTTCCATGTTTTGTTTCCTCACAGTGGAGCTGGTTGCCTGAGCAACCGGTAAAATACCCAGACTGGGATGTGGTGCTTCCTTCCTCACTTCTAACCTGCATGCAGTCAGGGCTGCGTGAGCTCCCAGCGTCGGGAGCTGTAAGGAAAGCATTGTCCATCACACTTTACTAAGTGAAAGATGAACAACCTTCCCTGTGCTAGACAAAATCTGTGGTATTTTGTGTTGAGGGTTCTCCTAAGAAATACAATGCTGGAACTGATGCACTGGGTGAAATCAGAGAACTAAGGGTGCATATCTGAGGACATGAGCCTCCATCTGTTCTTAGAGGGGGGTTTGTCAAAGAAAAAACTGAAGCAGTGACAAGTGGAGTGACCTCTCGAGAGACACACATAAAACATGCAGCATAGAGATGTGCAGAAGATCCCAAACTCTTGTTAGAGCTTCATGTTCTCTGCATGCAGATCAAGTGTTGCCCAAAAGATAGGTAGCCCTAAGAAGCAGGGTTCCTGGGCAGGTTATTTTCAGAAGTCCTGTTGATGGTTTTCACTCTTGAGCTCTTGTAAAAAGATAAAACTCAACCGCTCCTTCTCCTGGATTAAACAGAAAGAGAGTGGTAGGCCCAGTACTTCAAGAAAATTTATCAGTCTGATTTGTTCTACTGCAAATTGAAAATGTCAATACCTTTGTTTAATACACAGGAAAATTTAATCAGTCAATTATGTTGAAATATGAGGAAGATCAAAAATAACCATGGTATGTTTCTTGAAAGAATTAGCTAGAATAAGTACTCTTGGATCAGATGCTGTAATATCAAAAACAGTAATTATATTTTAGAAATATTTGGGGGGGTTGAGTTTATACAATGAGAAAAGGTGAGATTCTTATGCTAACATTTCTCTGCTGAGGCAGTAAGACATTATTTTAAGAACATGCTTCTATGCAGTGAAAGGAAAAATGAAACATTTTATTATTTTTTTTACTCCTTTTAATGGTGAAGAAAATAAAAAGCGATTTTAGCATAAATTAGTGGAGCGTAACTTTCCTGCACATTCAGATAAGGCACTCGATTGCTTTTAGCTTACTTGTTTAGTATAGAGTTCTGGTACCTAAAGGGAGACATGATGGATTTGAGGGTTTTTTCCTTCCTCGTCTTCCATCATCACAATGATCTGTAGTGTAACAGTTCCCAATTTTACATTTTTATATTTTACAGTCTCCTAAACAATAAAACACAATGGCAGGGGCTTTCCACAAGTTTTTTTTTTACATAGTCAGGCTGGGTGTGAGCACTAAAAAGCCATGTCACTGTTCAACATGTCTCTGTTACTAAATTACAGGGTAGAGAGTTAATTTGTTGTTTGAAAGCTGCCCTTTTGCTAACGTATGTGGTGATTTTGCTTTTTGCTTGTATAAAATGTCCCTTCTTTGTGGGGGTGGTAGGAGTGGTATGTCTTCTGTAACACTTACAGCTAAACTGAAAATCCAGCCTTGTAGATATTTTAGTAACAGGAGAAAACAGTCTGTAGAGAGACAGCAATCCATGTACCAGTTCCATACCCATGTTACTTTGCTCACATGGATATAAGCTGGAATTCACTGGTCAGTTTGAATGAGTGAAGTTACTCATATGCATAATTAGACATAAACTTAGTCTTTTTCTAGGGAGAAAAAAAAGTGAAAATAAGGGTTTTTTTTCTTGAAAAACATATTTTTTCCACAATTTTAAAAAATACTATTAATTAACATAAGAAATATCCAGCCTATTTAAGGCGTCGTTGCCAAAGTATAGAATTGACAGCAAAATTACTGCTCATAGGTTTTTATCCTATTATTTGCCACTTCTGTATGCAGACTGGACAAATGTGTTTTATACTTGTGATTTCAATATGAATTCATTTCCTGCAGGGGAAAACACTGACTAATCCCTTGCAGACCACGTTCTGAAAAAAAAAGGTTTGTACTCAAATATAAATATCAAACAAAATTGGATTTATGACTCTATTTAGTTTTCAGTATTTTTAAACTGAATAAGCTGCATTTAAACCATGTAAAAAACATGCATTCTAGTTCTGAACAGTTCCATTACACAATTTACTTTCTAAAGACATTTGTGTCTTCAGAGTCATAGAATCAGTAAGTGTGGGAAAGACCCCCAAGATCATCAAGTGCAACCTTTGACCGAACACCACGGCCACGTGCAGGCATTTCTTGAGCACTTGCAGGGATGGTCATTCCACCAGCTTCTTGGGGAGCCTGTTCTAGTGCTTTCACCCTTTCAGTGAAAAAATACTTCCTGATGTCTAATCTCCCCTGGCACAGCTTGAAGCCATTTCCTCTTATTCTGTCTCTGAGTTCCTGGGAGAAGAGGCCAGCCCTCACCTTTCTACAAACTCCTTGAGCAAATGTTCCTGATAAGAAATATAGTCCTTAAATGTGTGCTGAGGCAGTACCATATATTCATTCACTTCAGGAAGCTTTGCAAATACCAAAGATAAAGTTTTTCACCATTTCATGTTTTCCCAGAAGCGGAATTATCACAAAATTATTATTTTTCAGTCATTCATACTATCTGTGGAAAATGCAACACTCTGGAAATTAATATTATACTGAAAAGTGGCAGATGCTCACACCATATGGATTAGTCAGGAAGAGCTTCATGAATGTTAGGTATGGCAGAAGATCCTCTGGGTGTTTTCACATAAAGAATTGTGTGGGCATAAAAGACCCAAGGACATCTAAAGTATTCTTGTATCTCCTGCCAACTTACTGCAGTGCAAGCTCTGGGGTTTTTTTGTGTGCTGTATGTCTTAAATGGTTTTAAGGAGCTGCTTGGAGACCTGTAGTTCATGACATGTCTACAGATGGTCTCTGAACTCTTCAGACCAGTGTTCTCAGCACCACTGCCTGTTCTTAGGAAGGACTAGATGCAATGACCCCATCCTGGGTGTGTGCTGCCTTTAGTGATGGTATTCCTCCACAAGAGTCTCAGTCTGTTCTTGGAACTAAAGTGAATGGATGGTAGTTAATACAAATGAAAATTTGGTACAACACAAGCATCTTCTCTGTGGAGTTTTAGCAACTATTGGAATAAGAATAAATGAGTCTAGAGAATCCAGAAAAGAGCGACCTGGAAATAAAAAAGCAATCATTCTCTGGTAATTAAATGTCTTTTTCTTCCCTCAATCCAATGGCAAATAGATAGTAAAGAAACAGCTTGGAAGATAGTTGAATAATCTTTAACACTAATGATAGTAGTAAAAGTGGAAAAATATCTGGATTTTAAACATGTATTTTTATTAATTATTTCTCATACTATCTTACAGGTGTCAGTATTGGCTCCATTTCATGATATTTCTGTGTTGTACAATGAGCGTGTGATAACCCAGCAATTCAGGAAATAGAAACAATTAACCTGTAGACTTATGTGAGGACCTGTTAGTCCTGAGAGAGCACATGAAACAGACAAAATTATATTGACATAGAAGGCTGTATCTTGCACCTGGGCTTCTGTTTTTGCATTGCATTATATTCAGAGTTAGATAAAGCATTTTCCACAGCTGTGCTTACTGGTGTCCTTACCTTGTTAGGGAAATTAGATAAGAAGTGTGAGAAAGCACATGGATTGAGTCAGTTTATGGAAAGATTATATGTGTAGGAGAGGAGGAGGCAGATGATTTGGTTTGGGGTCATAACTTGGAGCAATGAGGAAAGGCTGCATGGCACAGGGTTGATACCCTGTTTTGGAGGCTACAGGTGTGTAGTGGGAAGATTAAGAATGGCATTTTAAATGGAAGTTTCATAGCTGGATTGATAGAGTTTCAACTCTTATATTTTCTAAGGTTAATTTTCACAACAAAGGCAGGTATAAAATTTCAAGGGAAGTTACTCTTCATATGGAATTAAATTCTGTAGGTTACTCAGATGACATTAAATCATATCAGCTTCTAGGCAGTAAGCTCAATGACTGCCTAGTTACCTAGAAAGTTTCTTGGAAAATGTCTCTTCTCAAAAAATATTGCTTTTTTTTAGAAAACTCTATGGTCAGTGGTCATCTGTGTCATCGTTAGTGAGCCAGCCACAGCTTCTGAAATAAGGTTATATTTGCAGAGATTATTTAGAGATTTTTGGGAGGATTTTCTTGCTAGCATTAAAGAACATGAATGCAGTTTTTATTACCCAAAAATGGTAATGAATAGAAGTCTAAAAGCTAAGTGGGCTGCTGTGGGAAAGATCATTAAAGGGCAAGGTATTTAACTGAACCTGGAATTCATGACAACATTGCAGACTTCTGATGCAATTTTTCTCCTTACTTTTCAGTGTAGAGTTGTGCAGTAAATAAATGTTTTAAGTGAACACCATATTTCTAGCTCCCCTCCAATATAGAAGACCCTAGAGACCATGTTTCTCTTAAACAGAACAAAATACTAAATTGTCTGACATACCAGTCCTCTCAGTGAGAATACTGGATACCATCTGCCTCTGATATAAATTCATTGTATCATACTGTGTGAAAAATCATGTTTTGCAAAATAATATTTAATCATTGAAATATTTTGAATATTTTAAATTCATTTTGTTGGAGTTAAACCATAATCATTTTCTTTTGAAGTATGTGTGCCTAGGAGTAACACATCATTATTATAGCCAGAGTGCTTTATAAAACATTCTCCAATTTTTCAAGTTATAGATGTAATGACACTATGTATACTCTGCAGTTAAATTTGTTTCCACATACATTCAGTTTCTTTCATATTAAAAAAAGATTCCTACAAACATTAGAGAAGTATAAAACCACACTTTAAGAGTTTTTAAAGGACTTCAGAGAAATTCAGGGTTTATGGTTGAGTCTGACAAACATCTTAAAAGATGATGATAATACTTAGCTTTCCTATAGTGCTGTTTTCCTTAGCAAGTCTTAAAGCTCCCTAGAAAGTTTGATGTTACTGTCGGTGAGGAAATTCAGGCAAACTAATATTAAAGTGATTTTCGATACTCACCTAGTAAACAACTGAAAATGCTAGGAGTGGCTCCTGAGTCACAATATAGCAGATTTTTGGACTACAGTGTTTTCCTCTGCATTCTGTTCTGCTTTAACTAGAAAGTCTTCCATTAAGAAAAATAGCTTTTAATGGATTGTAACATAGTTCTTGTGGACAGTTAAATATAAAGAAGTTGGTATTTTTAAAGATATCTGTGCATGATAGGCAAATTGAGTCAAAGCCTAATTCCCTTAGTCTTTCTTGGCAGCCCTGGTATTTTACTTATATTGTTGAGAATATTTCTGCAAAACAGACAATTGTGCCACCTTTAAACTGCCTCTAGCTTGAGAACTGGTATTGAAATGCAGCATAACATGGGCTCAGGGTTGGAGCAAGTTTCACAATCTATTCAATGCACCATAATGATATTGCAAGATTTCTGTAACCAAGTAGGGTTTTTTAAAGCTCTCTTGCTCTGTACAAAACACTGTAGCTATTGTCAGTGCAGTGTGGTCACAACTGATGTCTCTTTAAGGATTTCTGGTTTTTATCCTTCCTGCTGACCTTTCCTATCACCCTTTTGTCGCCTTGTGATTCAGCTGCAATGTTAAATTCTGATTAGAAAACTTAATGCAAACAAAGGTATTTAAGTTACATTAAAGTGATTTCTGTGGATTTTCTGTGGGCTATTAAACAAGACAGTTCTGAAGTGTTCATGTTGCAGAGTTTGTTTCTAGTGTACACTTGCATTAATACTTAGAGCAGACGGGTATTTAACAGAATTTCAATGCATACTCTTATTTTCTTCAAATTAGTTTTAACTTCTTAATTTTTTTTTTTTCTGGCAGCTAGAGCATCTTTCAGACCAGAAACAAATTTGCCATTAAACCAGATAATGAATACATTTTCTATGTTTCATAAATACAGTCTATTTATTTTCTTCTGTATCTAGAAGGAGTTGTGTAGGATCTTATGTCCCCTTAGTCGAAGGGAAACTACCACATCAGGTATTTTGGATACCACAATTTATATTTGGAAGGGGCAATTTCTTAATGTAATGCTCTCAGTGAACAGCTGGTACACAGTAAATTTTATATAATCACAGCTGTCCTCAGTGATTTTTATGACTCAGCCTGAGTTTGATACTAAGACTAGAAGCTCAGATTATGTTCAATTTTTGTTCCTTCATACTTCAAAAAAAAATTACTTCAGAAATAAATTTAAAATATTCTAATCTCCTGATTTATGTGGTTCTTGACAGTCTGTAAAATCCTAATAAATACTTGAGCTCTTTCAAGAAAATCAATAACTCTCCAGTGGCTTATATAAAAATAAAGTTTCTTTCTATATATGTAAAATCTTTATTCTAGTTTTGATTTAGTAGGTTTTGAATGTTCTGCTGCGAAAAAAAAGTCAACCCAAAATGGCTTCATATTGGTGAATGTAGTTGAATCAGTATTATTATTCAGCTGGTCTGTGTCACATGTGCAAAGACGTCTTCCAGAAAAGCACCATTGCATTCCCACATTCTCAAGAAAAAACAGTTGTTACCTTGAAAACTACTTCTTAATTAGGAGAGTGGAAATTTGTCATGATGGCAGATAAATGAAAAAAAAAAATACCATGTACTTACTGACACATCTGCAGTATTCCCACTAAAATTGTGGGAAGGTAATTTCTTTTGTAAGAAGATAAAAAGCTTCGGGTTGGAGACTGGATTATGAGCAGCAAATGCTTGGAGGCCACTGGAGAGGTAGCAACGTGGCCGATGACACTGCCAGCTTTGTCACTGGAGTGGGATGTGAGAGATTATTTACTACACCTAAAAAATTGTTCTTGATATCTCTAGGATCACAGCTGTCAATTAAATGCTCCTGATGCTGTTGAGAGTGCCCCAGTAAGGGCTCTGTGTGCCATCCTTATGTTAGTATGATTTAGTGTTGTTGAGGGTGTGTAAGGGATGGGAGTCACATCTCACATTCAGTTATGGGTAATACTTCCAAACCAATCGTGGTGTTCATACGTGAAATTGAAAAATAAATCTGTCTCATTCATACATTTAATTTAAGAGTATGTGGGAGCATAATTGTATTAACTGGCTTTGAAATTGTAGAGGAAGCAGAACAATAACAAAATCATGCATAAAACTTCCAAACTTTTCTTGTCACTAACACTGGATCTGCATATTAGCAGTGTTTCTGTTTTCTGAAGAATGCAATTGATAGGGTACATAATTTCCTAGCTCATCAAATAACCTTTTTGTCAAAAGGCTGAAAGGTATAGTGAAATTCATCCTAAGATTTTGTAATATTTAAAGTGATAGAACCCACTGACTTCTTTACCTGCTTCAGCTATTTTCCTTTTTTCCCTCCATCCCAATCTGTTTCTTAGGTGTACAATCTCCATGAATATGTTTGTAATCTCATGAGTATTTAGAATGAAACTTAACATTTTTAGATTAAGGTTCTCTCTCTAAAGTTAGCAGAAGAAAAAGTACATTCTGTGTGTGTGTATTGGTATCTTCCAATTTATAATACCTGTGGTGGCAAATACAAGTTTGTGTAGAAATGAGCATGTGTGTTAGGGATTTTTAATTTTTGTTTTGTTTTGTCCAATATAGGCTAACTCTTCACAAGAAAGGCATGGGTTCATGAAACAGGCTAAAAATTCTTTCAGTGTATACTTTCAATGTAATACAGAAAATAATGTCATTGTTATTTCTGTAAGAAAAGAAGTTGCATTTAAATATGATTGACTTCAGGCAAGATGCACAGTAAAAATAAAAACTCCCTGCAATTCTCTTCATTTATAAAGAAACAGCAAATGAAGCAGTGTCCACTCAACAAATACTCGAAAGCCTCAGCTTGTACCTAGGCAGTAATTCAGAGTTGATGTGGCTGTGGTAATATAGCCAAGGAACATAGCAGAAGTGAAAGGCAGAGAGGTCTAATTTCAGTATTTTGATCAAAGGAGTTTCTTGACAGGAGAGACAGATGTAGCAAGAAGACCGAAAGCATTTGTCGAGTAGTGCAGTTCTGGTGAGAGCTCCATGGAACTATTAATATATAGATATCACCATATAGAACTATTAATATGTATATCTCTATAATTAATATTCCCCCTTGACTTCTGCTTCTGTGTTTTCCCACTCTCATTTTCTTGCTTACTCTTCTAGAATATTTTTAATTTTTCTGGTATTGTTGCTCCTCTTTTAAGTTTTCTATTTCTTTTCTTAGTTTGTTTTTTTGCATATCTTCAAGCAACATTTTTGTATATTCCATATATGAATACAATGTGAAATAGAAATAAAATTAGTTTGTTGGAGCTTTGCCTTTTTAAAATACTTCAATACTAATTTGTGAAAGAAATATCTGATGATTAAAACTGAAATCTGATTTCCATATTTAGTGTCTCAGAATCAGCTGTATTCAGGGAGACGAACCTCATTATGCTCTTATGTGCAGGGCAAATGGAAATGGCACTTTCTGACCCTAAATTCATGATTTTGTGTTACCAACTGCTGTGTTTTTCTAAAAGCCATTGTACCACACCTGTCAGCTTCTGAAGAAGACAGGCCAGCACTGCCTTAAGCTCTGGTCCACTTTAATCAGCTGGGAACTTTTGTCTGATATCTAACTGTAAAATTCATAGAACAGTTTGGGTTGGAAGGGGCCTTTAAAGGGCATCCAGTTGGACACCTATGCAATGTGCTGGGACATCTTCTACTAGACCAGGTGAAAAACCCATCCAGACTGGCCTTAAATGTTTCTAGAAATGAGGCATCCACCGCCTCTCTGGGAAACCTGTTCTAGTATTTTGCCACCCCCATTGTAAAAAAACTACTTCTTTATATCTAGTCTGAATATGCCATCTTTTAGTTGAAAACCATTACCCGCTGGCTTATTGCTACAGGTTGTACTAAAAATTCTGTCCCTATCTTTCTTCTAATCCCCATTTAATTATTGAAAGGCCACAATAATGTCTTCACTCAGTCTTCTCCAGGCTGAACAGCACAACTCTCTCAGCCTGTCTTCATAGGAGAGGTGCTCCACCTCTCTTATCGTTTTTGTGACACTCCTTTGCACCCACTACAACAGGTCCATGTTTTTCCTGTACTGAGGACTCCAGAGCTGGATCCAGGTAGGGTTTCACCAGAGTGGAGTAGAAAGGGAAAATTATCTCCTCACCATAGGCCTGTCACATCTTGGTGTGTAGCTGTACTTCCATTCCCACTTCATCAAAGATGAAATATTTTTACTTTCTATGATTCAGTCTCTCTAACTGCCAAGATGCATTAAAAACTCATGCCACAAAGCTCTTCAAAGAAAGAATTCTTACTTTCCCACAAGAGTTCTTATAGAATTAGCACTCTGCCACCCTTCACCTGAGGACTGTGAAGTAAAATCATACAAGTGTGATGGTCTTTATTAATAGCCTTCCTCAACTAATTGATTCAGAAACTGGCCAAAAGAATCAGACCTTGGAAATGACTGGCCTATTCTGAATCTTTCTCTTTGGTGTGATAAATGTTGCTGTGTTTGCTCCAGTAGAAAGTGTGGTTTACCTGATCTAGAAGAAAAATGCCATTTTTAAGAAGCAGGCAGTTCTTTTGATTGAAACTTCTGTACTTCTCTGTGATGATTACTGCATGTCTTGGGATTCTATCAAATGACAAAAACAATTGAAATTCAGATTGATTAGAGAATTTAAAAGCAATTACAAATGACAGACTTTTAGTCTTCATATTGATAGTCTGACTGCAAGGTGAACTTAAGTCAAGTTTCACTTTAAATTTACTTTTAAACTTCACTGATCAATGTTCATATCTGGAGTTAATTTTGGTTTGAAAACACTTAGTATATCCTCATATATGTGTAGATGGTTTTTGTTTTTTTTTTTTAATTTGTCCAAGTTATTCTTGGAAGAAAGGAAGATGTTTAAAAAAAAAAAAGTACATATCTCTTTCCTCTAGGCAGATTTATTCTTTGTTTACCAGTTACTTTAAATTCAGAATTGTTCCTCCCAATTATTTTAAATTCTGGCCTTCCATGTATTCTCTGAGCAGAGAAGATTTTAATAGCTTAGTGCCTCCTTTTCCATCTAAAGACTTGAAGAAATTCAGTTATCTGTTAACTTGGCTAGAAAGAGGCCAGTTTAAACATCGCATTTGTTAGTTGACTCCCTGTTCATTTTAGAACTGCTATCATTCTCCTTGGAAATACCTAATGCATATCATTTATTCCCACCACCCTGATCAGCCTTCTTTCATTTAGGTTGGTGCAGAGAGGATAAATAACTAACTTAATGTGAAATGCTGAAAACACTATAAAATTCAAGGCAACCAATTCCAAGTGTGACCATCTTTGTTTTTTTTTTTTTTTTTTTAACTGTGCTTCATTATAGGTGCTTTCATAAAAATGCTTTCAGGAAACAAGCATTGTCTAAATACTTTAGAGACAGAGGCATTTAGTCTTTGTGTCTTCATAGCATTTTTGCAAGCTAATTAAAAAAAAAAAACAAACATAAAACCACATTGCACATTCAAAAATGTCCTTTTTGGGAACAATTGTAATTTGAAAGTCTAATCAAGAGGTTCTGGTTTTACTATCTGTGGTCATCAGAATGGCTTCTTTCCTCCCGTTCTCTCTCTGCCTTCCTTTCTTCTCTCTCTTTCCTATTCTTACAAGAAAAAGGTGTATGCCCACTTTTAATAAGAAAAGTGATTAAATTTTTTTCATAGTAATTTCTTGTTATTTTAGCAATAAAATTTAGAAAAAGAAAGAAACCATCTGCAGATTTTTTTTTTTCTGGTATATCTCTTAGAATGCTGTCTGATATGTTGAGCTGCTAGTCATGCTTGTTTGCTATTAGAAAGAGAGCTAAAGTGACTTGTTTTAAATTTCTCAGGAGACCATGATCATCTGATTTCCAATTTATTACAAATGAAGAATATGCTAATTAAAACAATCAAAATATTATTTCTGCAATTATTTGTTGCTTATGATTGACATAACAAACTACTTCTGCACTCTCATTTCTCATGGGTACGTTTGGTAAGTTAGACAACTTGCTATATCTCTTTACCTTGCTTTTTACAAGGAACTTCCCTGTTGATGGAGATTCTTCCCATCTACACACCTACAAAACAAGATCTCAGTGATCTATTGTCTCCTCAGGTGAAATTTAAGCAAACTTGCTTAAATAGCAGAAATATATAAATGATAGAAGGATCAGATCTGCCTGGTTTGAGGCCTTAGTTCACAAATAAATAAACATAAACATAAATAAATTAGAGCAGAATGAAGCAATAATAAGATTCTAGGTCTGCCTTGCTTCAGATGTATCTGGTTTAAGGCCCTAATGAACTTATTATGACCTGTCTTGAAGCAGTGTAGATGAAAATAACTCATTATCAAAAAAGGTGTTTTCTAAATCTAAAATATCTAATTACATGGGAAGTTTCATTTATTTATTGAAGATGTGCCAATGACTGTATGAGGTTATTTGGTAAAGCAGAGTTTTCTACCATCTATTATTCCTGGTCTAGATCAGACTGTTAGCTGAACAGAATCTGGACTATAAATTATGGGACTAGAATGGTATCATTCCCATAAATACTAGTCTATTTTCTGATCCCTTAGACTGAGTTTCTGTTTTCCTATTTACAGTTTCTGGACTCTTAAACAAACTTATATTTGTATTTCTACTGGTCTTGAGGATGCTTTTGAAAGCAGTACCATCTTAGTGCTTTTAGCTTAATAAATTAGTCCCCTCTAAGTAGGGTGAGTGGTAATGTACTCTGTTGCTGCAGCTATTCAGTAGATGAAACTCTGTCCTCTAACTCTTATATGATCCTAACTGAAGCTAAATTATTCAATGTGTAGCATTTGTGTTGCGTGACTTTCCAGCTCGTTGTGTAAGAGGGGTTTTAATTACGTTAAACTGTGCCTTGGTCTCTGTGGGAGCTTCTGTCCTGAAACTAGCTGATGATTCATACAGCTTTTCATGATATTTTTTTTGTTTATTTGGTTGTATTTGTATAGTAAGAAAGCTCTGTAAAGTGTTATTTGTGGTGGAGCATCAAAGTTTGTAATTGTCTTCCAACGCCATTCACTGCTCTTCCATGTCTGAGCAACACTAGTCTAATACTCATTTTTCCTTTAACTGTATCTAAAATTGAGCAAGTGCTTTTCTGCATCCTACTAGCTAAAAAAAGCTACACATTGACTGCTAACTATGCTACTCCCCTAGCAGTCATAGGTAATTTAAAGCAGGTGAATTTCATGTTCCAAATGCACATATGTTTCCAAAATATCATAAACTGATACCTGGTGTCAGCCAGCCTTTTCATGCTCTGTGGCACTCAGGTGTTCTAGCCTCTTAACTTGATGGCTATTTTGATATAAATATCAACAATCATTACTTAAAATTGTAACAACTTTTCAGTCCTATTTAAAGTAAGTGTATGTAAGTCATCTGAAATGGAGTATATGCACACATGAAATTATTTATTCTACAGTAAAGGATTCTTTGAGTTGTATTGTCTACATCTACACTCAGTACTCCTAGTCGGCTACCATTTGATCTCTAAGAAACAATTCTAGTGCCAAACCAGGTGTCTAGACCAACTTGGATACTACAAATACTGTTTCTGACCTCTAGCTGCTTCACCAGAAAGATAAAGGCTTTCAAGTTGTGTTGTCACACTGTCAGCCTTTGCAGTCACTTTGGATACCCTATAGTGTCTACAATGGCCATATGTGTCTGCATTTAGACACCTGAATCTCTGCCCTTCATTTCACAGCTTCTTTTAAGCATCCTGTGTGTAATATTACTTTTAAAAGTAAATATAGTTACTTGTGAAAAGTAAACAACTTTGAGAGATATTAAATATGCCTAGAAAGTTATTATTCTTAGATAAATTATTTTTCACATTATTGTGTCAATTTTTTAAAGAAGATTTATGTTTTGTAAATACTTTTCAAAAGAAATTAAATGGTTATCCTCTCACATTTGCAACCCACAAATAAATCATTAGGAGAAAGTAAATACAGTTAATTTGGTTTTTATTCTCTCATTTTCCCCAATCAGTATTTATAACTAAAAGATGTGGTGATCTGCAAGCTTGATAAAAGACTATGATTTTTAGTGAATACTTTCTATACAGTCACATGTAAGCAATTATATAAAATTTCAGTGAATGTTCCACATAGAGTTGAAAATCTGAATCAAATTTTCCATGACTGTATATGTACCTACATCTAGAACTGAAATTTCCTTCTACAGCCACAGATATTTTCTAGACATTCTTAATTTTTGTACACTTTTTTGTCCCTACAACCTAACGGATTTAGCAAAAACTGAAAGAAACTATTTGGGGTAGGGGGCCTTCATTTTATATTATTTCTTATGCAAACACCAATTCCATTCTTTCTGGAGTTGAAAAAGAGCATAGATGATCTTGTACATGGAATGAAAGAAGAGACAAGATAAAGTATCTTAAAAAGACTGCTCTGATCAGAAATATATTCTATATCGAGGTTAGAAAAGAGAAATGTATGGTCAGTGCAAATGACAGAACATATGCTTTGTTTGCTTTCTGGTCTTGTCTCATGATGGGGGAAACTGAGTTGTTGCTAAGGTAAATCATTCCTTTTAAATGAAATTGTTGTGCAATGTCTCCTTTTAGAAACATTATTCTAAGAATCATCCACTATTTCTTACAGTTTCTTTTGCCTTGTATATCGTAAGTTTTGTTCCCACTTGGTGGAAAAATTTGTCATTCCTTCTTTGCATGTGATGTGTGAAATGCCAGGAATGAAACATGTAACAGGTTTACAGTCTTCAACCAAAGGATACGGTTTCAAGAGCTCATCTATCACATTGATATTGCTTTGCACTGACTTTAGTTATTAAGTGTCACCAAGTTTTCCTTTTGTATTACTCTGCCCTGCTGTACTATATTGTCAAATTAACATGTACTTTCTGAGCACAGCCACAACCCACTCAACTGCTTTCTGCTGAAGAGATCCCCACAGAATTTCTCAATGTGATTATATGTGATCTCTCTGCAGAATTACATTTTAAATCCATTGCCATTCACCTCTCAGAATTTCTTATGAAACATTCACTAAAAATTGCAAAAAACACACTGAGAGGATTTCTTTTTGCTTTTGCTGCATGGCAAAGCTGAAACATTCCAGCAGAATTTTAGCTTGAATGTGAGTGTTGAATTTGTCCAGCATTTCACCTGAGGAATATTGACCATTATTTTATCAGTCTGATATGTTTAGTCCATAAAAATGTTAGCATGTTATTTTTCTGAAGAATCCTTATTTTGATGTGCAGGCATAAGGCAGAATTTTGTTCTGTAAAAGGTGATGGTTCATGAGAGCCTGTCTGTCTTTAAGATGTCTAGGAACCAAGCCTTATATAGTCACATAGAAAGAAATCCTCATGGAAACGGCATTATGGAGGTGGCAGCTGCAGCTCTTTATTTTTGTCTGTGTTGAATTTTGCAGTAAAAGGTTAACCCTTTATGTGATTGCGAAAATTACATTTATATCCTCCTCTAATACAGAATATGAATATATAAAAAAATTCTGAAGATGTACAGAAGAGACAAAACAGCTCAATAAGAGCTAAAATTAACTCTGTTTGTACCAGATTACACTGCTATTGCTGAAAATTTGGGCAAGGACTATATTTAGGCATTATAATGTGGTTGGAATTAGCAGTAATAACTGCCTAATATCCTTCCTCACCCAAAGCTTTCTTTCTTCGTTAGATGCTGGCTAGCAATGTTCAGAAAACTCCATATCTTTCCCTGAAAATCTTTCTCATCTTTTCAGTTTCTGATGGGTCATAATGAAATAATGAAGGTACAGACAATGAGGCAGTAAAACCCCTCAGTACAGAGTCAAGTGCAGAGTGCAATACTAAGGGGTGAATTGGCAGTTTTGAAGCTTATAAGAGCAAAATCCCAACCTACAGAGATGCTCACTATGATTTCTAAGGGAGTGAGTTTTGAGAAGCTGGCAGTGTTGGAATCTGGGCACAGAGCCTGGAGACCATCAACAGCAACCTTGCCAACCACTTTTTGGTGGTTTTTCCAGATTTAGGAATGACCAGAAGAAGAAACTGCGGTCTGGCCGGACACTATTGCTCCTCTTCTGTGTTGTTGCTGGTGACAGTAGAAGCCCACAGTCTTCATCACTTGCTTAAGTAATCTTGTTCCATCTCCCAGGTCCATTGTACCTTGCTCTAACTTTTCCTTGAGTGCGAAAACATTGTTCTGCCTCATCTAAGATATCTGCAGCCAAAGTGCTGCCATCAAAGAGCTGTAGCTTGGTCAGAGTGCAGTGTTGTTTGCTGTGTGAAATAATGCCTTCCTGAATATTGCTACTTCTGTTTTTAAATACTATGAATTTTCTGGTTTACATCTTTTCTTGTTGATCGTCCTCTTTTATATTGCTTTGGCAATACAACTGATATCCTCACTACTGAGGGTATTCTAGTGTTTGCAAAGCAATCTTTACCATGCAAATATGCTTACCCATCCTTCTGTAAGAGGGTAGTTTCCAAATATTGCTCAGTTCTGACTGTTGGTTTTAGCAATCAACTGAATGTGAGGAAAAGGGAGTTGAGAATACATTTTTGGGCAGATATTACACATGTGCGAAGTGTGATGCTAAAAACATCTTTCTGGATCAAATGAAAACAGAAGTTGAATAGAATAATCAGGTCACAATACAGTTGTTACCATAGTTATAGAACAATTTTCTAGTGGATTTTTATTTTACATTAGAAATTTTGCACCATGGCAACAGCAATGCCTGTTAAAGATCTAACTCTGTCATTATAATTTATCTATTACAGCTCTTTTCATTAGTGTTATTAACAACTGTTATTCTCCTGAATGTACTTTAGTTAGGAACATGGAATCTCTTGAGATACAAATGTGAATAAGACTATTTCCAATTTTACGTGAATGCAAAATTCACAGTATTCAGTATGCTTCTGATTTTCTTAATGTGCTCTGCAGTCTTGGAGTCAGAATCAGGAAAAAATATCTGAGTTTGATGAAGCATCTGTAAATTATAACTCTCGAATACTGAAAGTGAGAAATGGTATTCCATAGAGTTCTATATATGTACCACAGGCAACTGTGCTAGGGTGCATCAGTGTGAAAATAAATAGCTGATTGAATTGCAATCTGCTGCCTAAATACCAGTTTGGTTGTATATAAACTGGTGATAATAGCAATATGTATCTGTGGCTTTGAGATTATGGCACAACTGAATTTATTTGTAGCTCCAAATGTAAATGTTTTCCTTGTAACACAGATATGGCAGTATCACAGTGATTTTCAGAAGTAATCCTCTCAGATGGATAAGCTTTATGTGCACTTTTAATAACGCTAAAGTTCTGTAGAAATGACATCTGTTTATGTTTTGGTATTTATGATACTATTTACAAGTAAAAAGATAAAGTGGTAAGAAAAGCAGTATCTGGTAAGGAAGCAAGATCTCTTTCTGTTGTTTTTTTTTTTTTTTTTTAATTACAAAAATAAATGTACTTGCAAAAAGAAAAAAAAAATTACTTATAAGCTGAATGCTTCTCTGGGACTGAGTCCAAGAGCTTGAACTTCTCCTGTCCCCTTGTGTCCCCACCCTCTTTCCTAAAGTTCCTTCTCATAAAGTTTACTCAAATGCCTGGGAGAAGAAAAAGCTGTCGTTATTATATGGCTGTTCACTGAGTATAGACTATGTAATGTAATTGTTTATATAAATTCTTAGTGCCAGTTAAGTTGGTTGAAATAATAATAGCAAGAATTAATAAATGGCATTGGGGTTTTTTCAATATACAGCAATATTCAAAAAAATAATTATTTTGATATGTTTAAAACCAGAAAATAATATATAAAATATCACAGTTTTGCATTGCTACTAAGCTTCAGGATAAATATTGATTTCAGTATCATTTTTCTTGAAGTTTATGACAGAAATATGCAGCAATTTAAAAAGTCTGTCTCAGAGATGGGTAATTATTAAAAGATGGGATTTAATTTTTTTTATAAAGTTGCCTATTTTAGCAAGGGTATACTAGTGGTATTATCCTGTGTAAAGCTTTTCATTCCTTAAGTTCTTGAGATGGAGATCTTGGATATTCCTTTGAACAATGAATCTGCATTTTTAGATCATGGTGCAGTTTGAAGAGGTTATTCAGCATCTCACTTTTTAGGTCTTAAGTCAACAAATACTGACTTGGAATAAGAAAGAAAAGTGTACTCTAGGAAATAATTTTATGATTACCTGTTGTATGGTTTATTTTTTTCCTTCTATGATTTCTTTAGAACATGACAGGGAGTGATAGGCTACTGTACTATTTAGAGCAGTGCTATAGTCCTCTCTGTACTCTCCTTATTTGCTGAACATAAAAGTACTAAATATTAACTGCATTAGGAAACTAAAATAATAATGCAAGTCAGTATTCAAAGAGCATTAACCTTAACAGTTATCAGGTCAAAAGTCAGAAGATTCAGAATTAGAATTGGTTCATTAAACTGTTGGATATCTGGAGGATTTCTAGTCCATCCTTCTGTTTGGAGCAGGACTGTCATTATGAGATCAGACATATCTTTTACTAAACAGGTCTTGAAACTGTCCAGGGGTGCACATGGCACCACTCTGGATAACCTGTTTTAGGGCTGCAGTGCAGCAGGTGATGCTGCTTGCTTCTTAACCTTCATCATGACCACATGGATTTTTTTTTCCCTGACAGCCCCAGTCTTTTTTGTTGCCTAGTATAGATGTGGTTTGCATTGCTCAAAGTTATGGGGTGAAGAAGGTGTATCTATAAGATCTTTGCTTACTTTGCTGCATAATTAGCAAAGATCTTATTAAAAGTCTCTTTAATAAGAGTCTACCTGTCTCTGCCAGGACTTTTTTTGCTCTGGTCAAGACAGAACGTTACCCAAGTAGCCATTAACCATGTTTCTTGGTTTTTGAATGATGGATTTGACACATTAGAGGTTTGATTTTTTTGATCTACTGAAATGAATAGTGACTATGCTTTGAAAATATTCTGTGTTTAAAAGTATTTAATACTCTGAACAAAGAAAATCTTGGGGAATCTCAAATCAGATGCCTAAACATTTTTGCATTTTCAGCATTATATCCATATGCCTTATCTCCCATTTTTCAAATTAGCATAATATCACATTACAATCTTACCTTAGAATGATACATGAGTTCATATTTGTGAATTTCTTAGATAGTGGACATCATAAAAATTTGAGAAGCTGTTAAAGAACTTGATATTCAAAGAAGAATTTAGATGCTGTGCAGTAAATAGGTAATAAGACCACTCTTATTGAACAAAGAGAATATAAATCCCTGGAAATATTTAAAAGATGTGATGTGACACTTAGGGACATGGATTGGTAGTGATGGTGGACTTGGCAGTGCTGGTTTAACAGTTGGACTTGACGATCTTAGAGGCCTTTTCCAAACTGAACAGTTCTATGATACTATGAAAATGTTGAGGAGCTTCTTCATTAGGCAAACTTTATTCTCAACATTAAGTGAGATAGGGTATTTTTGAAAACTAATAGTGATCTTTTAAAAAGTGAAATAGAGTCCTTGCTAACACATAAGAAGACTAATGGGTGCACAAGCAACCTTTGTTTTAATTTTTCCTGAGCCTTAAGGTATTTTTGTGAGTATTTTAAAGATGAAAGTTATACCTAAAGTAGAATATATATACTTATGTATACATAGTACAGTAAGGGTTGTGAAAGATCAAGATGAAAAAGGCTCATACAATATATTTGGAATCTTTGCTGCCACATCAACTGTCAAAACAAGCGGAATTAATGTTTTGATATATTCTCACTGCGTCACTGCTGGAAAGTAAAAGACACACACACACTTTCTAGTGGTCAGTACATATATTTGTAAGACACAGACACACACTATCTAGTGGTCAGTACTGACCACAGGGGAATGGGAGTTCTCAGCTAGAACTTGTTTATGGTAGTAAATTGAGCAAAATCAGGGCATGAGATGCCACTGGTGCTTGGCAGTCTGTGCTCTTAAACTGTTTGGGTTTTGCCAGTCTTTGGCCAATACTGAATAGACCCACCTAGACAGTGCCCAGGCACAGTGCAAATTTTAGCTGAGAACAGAGACTATTCCCAGTAATTATTTGGATGGACTAGCTATGTCTTGAGAATGAGGAGAGTTTAACTTAAAGGACATGAGCCTAGTAATTCCTTCAGATCCTCATAGCTGTTGGCCAGTACTATTTAGTAACATAGAAGTAGCAAAGCTAGTAGTGAAGTTCTTGCAATCCAGGTTCTGTAAGCTTTTCTTTTTCCTAATTTATTCCCTCCTGGTTTGCTTTGTCCTGACAAAAATATTTCTCTCTTCAATGAGTTCAATACACAGCTATAAGATACCTGTCTGGAACATCAAAATAGGATTCAGTTCATGACAGATATATAAATGTAGGTATCTGGACACAAATGGAATGCGGTCTCCTGTAAGTCACTGGCAGTGTAGTTAGCCCAGTTAACAGAGTACAGAGAGTGATAGGTTCCACTCACTTTATTAATCTGATCTCTATGGTAGGAGCTAATGTGCTTCTTACCCATGTAGAAAAATGAGGTGACTTAATCTGGAGCAGAATCTCAGCTACTGAGTTTTTCATGTAAAGGAGTAACAACAAAGCAGTCATTATTTGCATAATTTATTCCTCATTTTGAATTCACCTTCAACATTGCAGACATATGTATAAATCAGCAACTTTCAGAAATCAAAGAGAGAATACCCCATGTCCTCCTTTTCCCCTGAATTTTTCCCCTAAACCAAATTTTTCTGGGTTTATTGATCCCTTAAGCTCTGTCATGTCCTACATTTAACCTTTCTTCATAACAGCTCACATCTTTTTGGTTGCAAAATGTCTGAAGTGTATATTCTAGTTGGTTGTTTCTCAAAGAAGAAAAGTATATTTTCTTAGATTCTTAGAATTTTATCATATATAGAAAAGCATTTAATATTATATTTTTAAGCTGCTGACTAGTAAATGAGTTGATGAAGTTTTGAAGTAGATACCAACATCTCTCTTCTGTCATTCATAAAGTCAAGCACTGCTTTCTTTTAGAAAGGATATTTTGAGACTTGATTGGGTTTTTTTTTTGCCACCAGATATTTTAGTTAATTGGAGAAAACTACTCAATATCTTTGCACATTATGGCATGATGCTATGCTCAATTCATTGTGGTAGCTACTGCTGTGCTCACACTCCTACAGTTAGAGTTTATCTAGAACATACAACTTCTATAAGGAATGAGATTAATTTATTTATCTTTAAGGAAGTAGTTATAGAATGTGACCATTAGTAGGGACACAGTTATTCTGACTAGAACATGCTGACTTAATGCCATATTGATGGAGTGACGTTAACCACACCAACACTTTAGGTGAGGCAGCGCAGGCCTCCTTTTTTTTTCCCCTCTCCTAGGTCTTTCAGCTACAAGTGTAAAAAAGAGCCATAGAATTTTAATAATCCACTCTAAACCTTGCCAAAGAAATGCATTTTTCTGTGGTTGCTTTTTGTGTTTATGTATATGCTAAGTTACATATAAAGTGTGCTTGAAAAGACTTGTGTTCTTTTTCCCCAATGGTTACTATTACTATTCTCCAAAGTTCCCGAAAATAAAAACAACACTCAGATCTATTCCTTAGAGACTGTCAGTAAAAAGGCATCATAGTGTAAATTCACTATTATTATAATGGCTATAAAAGGAAAAATTACTAAGAATATTCGTGACAATAATGGTTCTTCATGTATTTTACCACCTACAAACTACCTACCTAATTCATCATACTAAACTATGTAATTTGTGCACATTTCAACTCAATAGCAAATTAAAAGAGATATCATCAAATTGATGGAATAGCAGTGGCCTATTTTATCTTATAAATTTGTTTTTTCATTGAATTTATATATAGCACTGAGCACTGTTGGTTGTTCTTCCAGCAGATATTTTAGTCAGGATAAAATAACCGTATTCAAGATTTTTTTAAGAGAATAACAAATCAGTTCAGGGCATAGGTGTATTTTGTTTCTTTACACAAGAATGTACCAAGCAGCATTAAAAAGTAATTTTGAGGGGAGTAAGGATTTTTTTGTTTGCAGTATTTTATCACCTTTTTATGTTTACAAGGTATTCTCTCATTTCAGAGCAATGTAGCCAGGGTGAAACATCCACTGAAAGTGAGCTTCCTGAAGGACACCCCGCTGAGCAGTTTGCAGGTTTACTTCATGGATCATCACCTGCATGTGACCCACCTGAAAATCCACTCCAGCTGTACAGCAAAGTAAACCTGTGCAGTGGGCCACTGGAGAAAAGCATTTTGAGCAAGAGCGCAGCGCAGCAGATACAGCTACAGAAAGAGAGCAGCTCTGATCCTCCTGTTAAGAAAAAAAAGCCACCAATTGTAAACAGAACCATATTTCATACTAAGAATAAACCAGCAGAAAATCATACCCTGGTTGGTGCACCAAGGATCAGTGAACAATGGGTTATTACCACTGGAGGATTTGTGGAGCGAGCGTGCACGCTGGGCAGAATACGATCTTTACCAAAGACCTTGCTGGAAATGCATTTGTGCAAAAATGTTTCAAAATCTGATTCTAATCTTATCACCCATCCACCAAATGATAAAAAAGCAAGAAGCAATTGGAGTGAACCCACACCAAAGCCACAGTGCTCCAAAGGGAATTCGGAGAGAACACCTTCCTTCACATCAGAGTGGGAAGAAGTAAGGTTTTTTCCATTTTTTAAGTACTGTGGTCTTGTGAAGACACTGTTATTGTTTTCAGTTTCAGAGACAAAAAGTGAGTATTCCACACTGCAAACCTCAGAGCGAATGTCACAGGGTACTGCATGGGAGTTCAACAGCTGGCACAAAATGCAAAGCATTTCCATTCACATGCTGCCCACTCAGTAAAGTCTATTGTTTCCCTAGTGAATGAAGTTAACCAGAAGTAATTCTGCAATTTTTTGTGGCACTGAAATTATTGTCTACTAAAGCCTTCACCACTTACAATAATAATGTTGGTAAAATCTTTTGTAACTGCCTATTGTTTACATATTTGCTAATTATTTCCACCATGGCAGTGCCCATCAGCAAGAGCCAGGAGAAAATGGCAGCAATAGAGAGTTGATTGGGCATTCTACAAACCCTCCTTATGTTTCGTATCCTCTAACTGCTGTGTAGCCTGTGTACAAAATGCTTGGCACATACCTGGCTGCTGTGTGAAGTGGGAATACTCTTATAGCTGCAATGAGTTCAGGACTACTAACAGAAATTTCCACACTGAATTTGTAGTGCACATGCTTGCTCATATGAGAGACTTTATTTTAGGTTTAGAATTCAATTTAAATTAATTTTTAGACACCTTATGTTTAACTTTTTTTTTTCCTGTACTGAATTTCAAGAATGTAAATGGTTCTTCATAGACACAGAAGTGCCCATCTCATTGAGGTAAATTAAGAGTGTGAAATGTTTAGATCTCTACTGCTCCTACAGAGAAGGGAGCATTTCTCTTTAAAACTACTAGAGTGGGGAAATTCATCTATCTCCAGGGTGCTATTGTGTTCAGAAAGAACCCCGAGTTTGATTATGTGGTTGGTTATTTTTCTAGGAAAATGTTTCAAGCTAGCCTAAGTGTCTGATTTGATAGGGCATTTTAAGGCACTTTTGTGAGGGAAATACTCTGTCAGTGAAGATGTACTAAGGATATCAGGTTTTGATCGTCACAACTTGGATATGTTATTATAAAATCCTGATTAGAATCAGGACCAGGTTTGCCTTTCTACATGGTCATCAAGGTTTGATCTTAAAAGTAAAAAAAGTGCCATAATATATGTATATATTTATGTATAAAGTATGAATGCTCAATCTGCAGATTCTGTCATAATTTCCAGACTTTCTCCTGTCACCAGTGACTAATACATACTTTTCCTACTAGTCCTAATATTAAGCTTAGTAAAGTGTGTTTCTCTTTGTCTACCTTCTTAGTCCACAGCAACCTTTTAATTCACTTTTTGGCTTGTCCTGTTCTTACAGAAAATAAAATAGATACAGTGGTTTTGACCTAGTAAGTTCAATGTGCCTTAGAAACATGTGAGTAAGTTTTGGGATCAGTGCAGTGTTGTTTCACAGAGAATGTTGTTCTGTGGTATGTGGGGACACAATTGTATTTCATACCTATTTAGTGCCCTTGGGGCAGATTGAAAGAAAAGGGGGTTAGGAAATTCTCTGGAAATATGAATTGAACAATTGATCTAATTGTGTGTATTTTAAATACTTTGGAACATACAAGATATTTTTTTTATTCATTAATATTACTGCTTGAATAAACTACTAGTGGTCATACCTACATGACCAGAGTCATCAGTATGTAAGGAACTCTACCATGGAAAAAGAAATACTAGTCCCAAGCCTTAGTTTTTGCTAACATACAAAATTGCAAATCACATTGCAATCTCCAAATCAAAGTGGAGAAATTGATTGTCTACTTTTGATTTATGCATTTTTACAATTTTGATTGTTTTTTTCCTAATGAGGTTAATAATGCCATAAATCTATGCATGAAAAACTAAAATAAAATACTGAAGATGGGATCCTTCAATTGTTTCACTGTTCTCTCTTTTGTAGATTGATAAAATCATGAGTTCAATAGATGCTGGAATTAATACTGGACTGGGGGAGATGAAAGACCACGCTACAAGTAAGGAAAAACAACTGACTATTGTTTAATTTTGATGTAATTGTCCATAGGGAAACTGTGGATAAGACATTGCTAAGTAACCCACTGTGTTGAAATCATTTGTAGATATTTGAATAACCATGAACAGAATCTATGTTGTTTACTGTTAGAGATGCATTAGGCCCAGTGTCCTGGAGCTGTTGCTTTAAATAGCATATTGGAGTCATTAATGTTGTTTTGAAATCTTACCAGAAAAAATATTCCATTAATGTCTTTGTATTGAAGCCTTTCTTCTAGGGGGGTATTTTACAATCTTTTTCAGATGAGGTTTTGTTTGAAATGATGGAACTCTGAGTATAAATAATCCATTAACTGCTGACACTTTCTAAGTATTTTATTGTATAATGCTGCTTCGAAGAAATATTTGGCACAGGGCTGAAAATGTTGCTGACAGACAGTGACTGGTGTTAGCAATGATGGGAAAATTTGAAAAGCTCTGCTACTAAGTCATGCTTAGCCTGTTGGTCTGTCAGCATAAACCTGTGCATCTGTGCTGATAAGAATTTTTAAAGCATTTTATTATGTCTTCTCCCCAACTCATGGAGGGAAAACTGACTTGCATGTCCGAATAATTTAGTCCTGAGGCAAAGCTGTGTTATTCAGCTGTACTGGTACATCCCTGCTAAAAATTGCATTGAGTTTATATATAGGGTAGGATGTTATGTACCTTATCGCTTAAAATTTGGAAAAGGATATATTTGAACAACTGTCCATTTCATGGTGCATTACACATATACAGGGTGAAGCTATCTCTTATCAATGAAATATAATTGACACAGTTTTTTTTAACAGTAGCTTGCAGTGAAAAGGGGATCTAGGATAACGAGAAAATAACTTATTTGAATGCAAATATAATTGCAGATAAAACAAGCAGACTCAGCTTATTTTTTTTTTCTAAAAAGAGTAAGGGGCAATATCATGAGAAATGCTAGGCATGTTGTTCTGGCAGTCTGTTCTTTCTGCAACTTGCAGCATTGGAAAACAGAACTGTTCACAGACAAACTCCACGTTACAAGATAGTGAATAATTTCTGAAGATATTATAAATAATTCAGGATTTTCTGTGTCTTATATTTTATTATGGTAGTTGTACTGGGTCTACTGAAGATGGAGTTATCTTTCCCACAGCAGCCTTCACAGTTCTTTGCATGAGTAGCTAGAAAGGTGTTCACCCGTCAAACATTCTGGTGCTCGCTCAGCACCAAGGCTGCCTCTCCAACATTCCCCCCTTGCCAGTAGGGAGAGGGTGGGCAAGACCTTGAGAGGGGACATACCCAGGACAGCTGACTCAAGCTGCAAAGGAATATTCCATACCATACAGGGCTGTACAGCAATAAAAGCTAAGAAAAAGGAGAGGGAGGCTGGATATCACCAGCTAATAGGAAGTAGAGAATAAATCTTTTGTTTTCCTTTGGTTTTGCACAGACCTTTTCTTTTGCTGTATTAAATTGCCTTTATCTTGACCCAAGGGTTTTTTTTTTTTCTGTCTTATTCTTTCCCGTGCCCTGTCTTGCTCAGGGCAGTGATGGAGTGGCTTGCTGGGTGCCTGGCATGCAGCCAGGGTCAGCTTCCCACAGCAGCACACAGGCACCAAAGGCAGAATCAGGTGTAGGGTAAGAAACTGCAGAGCAAGTAAAAGCCATGAAATGGAGACAATAGCAACAATAGTATATGTTTGAAAATTTCCATATTTTAGTGATGTGTAAATACTACTCTATTTGTTCCCATGATTGACCACTGCTTTTCATTTTCTACTTTTTTAAGATCAGAAAATACCTCACAACTGTTGTTATCAGCCATTTTGCACTTCTACTGCATACCTTATTTTTCTTGACATAGAAATACGGCATTTAGTGTTTCAACCCTTGCAGATGGCAGAAGATCTACTCTTTGCTTCTTTTCCCGGAGTAGACATTGAGTCCTTACTTAATTTCTATTCAGTGTGCAGCTTTCTGAACACCAACATTTTTGTCTTTCCTGTCAACTCCTTAACGGTCTAGCTAGTTTAGGATGATAACTTGATTTTGATCTTAATTAAGACATCAAGCTATGATCAATCAAAATACAGCTATCTTTCCTTAAATTGTATCAGTTTTGCTTTACATGCAGCTTGCAATAAAGACATGTTTTTCTCCTATAGACCTGAATATATGCAGCTTCAAATGTGTATCTTCCACTTTTCATTCCTTTTGGCCATTTCCAGATTCAGTCAAACACAATTTAGGCAGCAAAGTAAAGGGAACTGTTATTGAATCAAATGCATTACATGCATCAAACATGTTATACTTCAAGTATATTATTTTTTATTGTCTAAGTAATAACCAAGTAATAGGTTATCTAGGAGGAAATAAGGAATTCTTACTTCTCACTGCTAGCAGGCTTCTCCTTAAACACAGCACAACCAAAGGTAAAGATCTGGCCTATGCTTAGGAATAAAAATTAAGTATTATGGTATCAGATAACATAATTTTGAAACACTTCATCAATTTATGTATAAATATGAGGGATTTTAGCTTTTATTTGAATATATGTGGAGAAAGCTTATCCAGTAAAGCTTACAAGTAATATTTTTAATGTTCGGAGTGTGTAAGTCAAAGAAACTTCTACTGTTGAACTGCAAGCATCTAGACTATTGAGCACTGTATTCAGGCAGCTTCACTTGTCTAATAACTTTCTAGCAAGTAGCAGAATTCCTGGTAATACTGAAGAGTAAATGTAGCTTCCTGTGGGATCCTTCATTTTAGTGTTTGCTTAGTCCTGCACTTCATATTATACTTCAGTGTTTTCATGAACTGCTAAAAAACCCAAAAATATGTAAAATTCAAACACAAATGCTCTATCAGACATGAACATAAAGAGCTTTTTGTACTACATAGTATCTCATTCTCAGTGAAAAATATTTGAGAGGAAATATGTCATATGCTCCGAATTAAGTAGCTATATTTAAAATTAGACAATGATGATATCTTGTGATGAAATTCTTGAATGGACTTGCCAGAACTTTGGCCTATATTTTTCTACTGGTGGTGTCTGGAAAGACTTCTCTTAGATCTCCAGAGAAATGTCTTAAGCAATTAGAGGAGCAGTAAAAGGAGAGATTCAAAAGTGAGTATGCTCATGAGGACTTCATCCATGGCATGCATTCAGGAACAAAAAAGTTAAAGCAGAGCTTTCCATTTGGTAGCAGTACAGGTACTGGAGGAGCAAACTTAAAACTACAGAGAGGAAGATGACTGTTGATATCCTCTGACAAATTAAAAGCAGGAGTACTGACCAGGAAACAAGTAAGAACAGCTCTTGATAACCGGAAAAAAAAAAAAAAAAAAACAACTCCAAATACTAGCCCAAGGAATAAAAAAATCCCTGTTACCAAGAGCAAATAAAAGGTGCTGCTGGGTACTGATCTTCTTCTTAAGATGATCTGGAAACATCTACAACACCTGGCACTTAAATTATGGCTGATGTGCTTCTTCAAAGAGTCAAATTTTGCCAAATTACAAAGAATTGCACCAACCATTAGCATAGGATAAAGAATAATAACGGTACTGCTAAGAATTATCCTAGCAAATCAAAAGTTCTTATCAGGCTCTGTGGCAGTGAATAAAGAAGTTGAAGATTCAAGGTAATGTCTCTCATCTGATGTCAAAGTCTAGCATCAGTCAGATACACCCTAAATGTAACTCTTCTCTCTCTTGAGAGAAACTTAAAATGAGAACCATTTGGCAAGCACAAAAATCATAATCATAAATAAGGCAACTTGAACATAGGCCTTGTCCTGGGATTATTTAAAACAAGATTAAAGAAGTGACTAGAGAAAGTCATGGGTAAGTTTGCATGGTATTTTAGCTACTAATGGTAGAATAAAGAGAAACAGAGAAGAAATAACTGAAGAGTTAATGAGGAAAACAAGAATTATTTGGATATTATGACAAAATTTACATTGTAGGTACTTTATCATATATATCACAATATGACAATACAGTCATATAGAAGAAGAGGAGAGGAGCTTTTGGCTTGTATTTCAAAACCTGTCGCTTTGAGATCTCAAAAATAGGATTAGATAGAGCTTTTAAATATCTGTTGGTGTCCAGGGAAGCAGTAACCAATATATTTGTTCTTGATGCTTTTCCAAAGACATTGGACATGATAGTGTCCAATGGGGGTTTTTAGTTGCCATTTTTGTGTAAGAAATTACATTGACAGACTGCCCAGGAAAAAAAAGCTGAAAAAGATAGATGTCAACAAACTCAGAGATTTTATTTTAAGAAATATATAGGTTCAAGATGAATCTGTGGGGTTTTCAACAGAAATCTACAGAAGACCGTAGTACAACCATCACCAATGTGAAAAAGAGAAAGTGTAAAGACTAGGTGAGCTAAGTTTTCATCTCTTCCACCTTAGGCGAAATGAGGAAAATTTCTCTTTACTAAACATGCTGGAATAACACATGTGTGTAGAGACATGTCAGAAGTGCCAAAGCACTCAGTGAGAAGCAACTAGCAAGATTTAAAATATTATATTAGTACATTAATATTAGTACATTAATAGATAGAAGAACAACAAAGAAATCTTCAGTAACTTAGAGAGCTACTGGAGGAAAGGAAAGGGTGCATGGAGTAGGTGCAGAGAAGGGAAAAGCACACAGTGATTTTTTTATTACATGACTTTACTGTAGAGTTTGTTGGTGAACTTATGACATGCACAGTTAATCCTAGAGCTCAAATCTCAATTGTAGATAAGGAAAGAACAGACTATATAGGTTAGGTTTCTTAACTGTCTGCAAAACTTAGGCCTATTAGTGGCTTTCTGTGAGATTTCATGAAGGATGTATCAGGTACCAAAAGATTAAATAAGAATAATACAGATCTTATCATTAAAAGAGGAAGGAAAGAAAGATGTAGGGAATTATTTTCAATTAATAAAAAAGTCAATGAACAGATACACTACTTTAAGTAGCCAGAAGAAATAATTAATAAACAATATGGATTTGCCAAGAGCAAACGTATTAAAGCCATCTAATTCCCTTCTAGGAGTGGATAGGAAATATTAGGTAAGGGAAAAACAGTAGATGTCCAGTATTTGGACTTCAGTTGGGGTTTTGACACCATCTCATCTGTTTTTCTTGCAAATTAATTAAGAAAGCATAAGCATGATGAAGGTAATGGTAGGTCAGACAGATTAATCTTATTTGTACTGTCTAAATTCAGAGTTCTGGCATGTGGACTGCGTTGAGCACATCTGAGACATTATCTGAGTTAGATAAGCAGGCACTTTTTAGTTATTGGTCATCATGTCTAAATGGCTGAAGCATGCAAAATGGCACTGGTGCCTTAGAAGAGCTCCTCAGATGTTGCTGTCTAAAATTACCTAAAATTAATCTTCCTCTGTTCTGCAGGACAAGATTATAAAGGTGATATATTGAAGCATCTAAATAGATAATTATTAGAAAGATTATAACTTTGGTTACATCCAGCAGCATCTGCAAGACTTTTGAATAGTTGCCAGAATGAGAAAGAATAACAGTTGGGATATAACTGACCTTAGCTTGAGTCAGAATGGAATACATCAGTGGTTTATACCCTTTTGAGTCTATTTTGTAATAGATTCTTTTTGTAATGATTCTTTGACTACCGTGTTAATATGATTTAGAAGAAGCCTGTCTACAAAGTAAAAAGAAGAAACACTAAAATTTCATATTTTCTTTGCCTAATTAGAAACAATTTTTTTTTTCCAACAATAAGTCTTCCAAGACATACACAGCAGTAAACCTGTGTTAGCTGGAACTTGGTAGCTGTTTGCAGGTGTGTGACTCAGGGTTTACTTATATTTGCAAATCACTTGGAAGGGAATAATCAAAAATAATCTGCTTCAAAAAAAACCCAAACTAAAACAGGTAATGGATATCATATCATCATCGTGATTAAAGCTAGAATTGTGTCAAATCAGAGCAGTTAAAATAATGAGTAAGGAAATAATTGTTGAAAGTCATTCCACATCAAAATAGTCAACAATCATTTTAGTTTTTTGAGAGAGTCACTTCTGTCAAATATGTTCTAGCACATGGAGGGTGATTTACAGTTTTATAATTCTACTGATCATAAATTCTGTTTTGGATGCTGTCCATAAATGCACTAAACAGTTGCTGCGTGTATACAAGTAGGATATTTTTGGTCACCTGAGAATGTACCTACCCTTGAGTACTCTCTTTGTTCCACCTAGAGGCAGAAAGGGTAGAGTTTACTGAATTATCTTAATTTTCTTCATCTAAAATTTTAGTTTGAAATATACTGTCAAGCCTTTTTCTTACAGCTGAAATAAACAAAATTCTTATTGCATTTAGGAAGATTGTATTTTAAAGGGTTTTGCGTTGCCCTTTTGTGAGAGCAATGCCTTTTCCTGTGCTTGGAGATAATCCTAGCACCACTTGCAGTATCTATACATTAATATCAATATCAAAGCTACAAACCTTGCTCAATGACACAGCCTGAGTGCTTGCCTTTCAAAGATTAATGTTGCTTTTTACTGGAAGAGGTATATGAAACAGAATCACACCACATGAAAAAAAATAAAAAAGACTTTCAAGGAAGCTAGCAAATCTTGTGGAATATTTACTTTAGCAGTATGTATCCTCATGTGTACAGCTTCGGAGAGACTCATGAGTTGGCTCTTTTAGGGCTGCTTTGAAACCAGAAGGACTCTGGAACACTGAAGGCTATGCCTGAGTTGACTGCACTAGCTGTATCTCATTTGAAATCAGAACTCCATTGCATTGTGCTGTATTCAGAATAAACCTACAGTTCCACTTTATGTCAGGCTTTTTGTGAAAACAAGACCTTATTGCTTCTCGATGTGCCCACTGTATGTTTGTGTTTCAATGTCATGTAGTCCAAACTTAATGCCAGGTCACAGAGCAGTGAATTAGAATATATTTTGTAGTGTTCTTTCTCAAATCTTCCATTTCATGATAAAAGTTGTAGACAGTCATCATGCAAAAGTTATTGTCTTTGTTTATTTGTTTATTTACCCTCTCTACTGATACAAAAAAAGGCTATTATTTATGATTTCTCCTTTGCAGTATGGGGAAAATTTTAAGAAATTTTACTTTTCAGAATTGTAAGGGAAATTACTTTGAGCACAAAGATTGGAAAAATAAAGTAGACCAGCTTAGGAAAAGATGGAATCAGGTGGGGCCACATCCAGAAAAGCTGACTGGGAAGAACAAGGGTTCATGTTGCTGTAAGAAAATTGAAATTGAGCAAAACCCTTGACTGCCTAAAGCTGCATGCTTGGTTTCCTCTCTGTCTTCCCCCTGTTCCACTGCCACTGCTCAGACATGAAGCCTTCATCATCTTTAGTGTGTTCTGCCTATAAAAGCTAATATATTAACTGAAAAGTCAAACTTTCTTTTAACAAATGAAGCCTTGTTAGGCTGGCCCTTTTTTGTTTGTTGCCATATGGTTGCAGTTTTGGCAAAGTGTTTTTCCTCCAAAGCTGTTAATATCCTCCCAAGAGCTGAAAACAGATAAAATGTAAGTACTTAAGGCAGAATTTTAATTGGATATGTGTAGGCATGTTGGCATAAGGCAGATTTCACAGTGGTACATTATAGACTTAAAAGTATTTTTTTTTTTTTTTTGTCATTTAGTCTCTGTTTTGCAGAATATACCTTGTCCTTTTAAAATCTCCATTTGGTTAAAATAAGATTTTTGATAAAGTGGACATAATTAATAGAATTTAATAAAATGAGCCATGAAGGACACCTCTTAAGCTGACAGTTTTGAACACATAATTTTGCAATAGCCAACCACTACAACGAGACAGTAAAATAAGGATAACATCACTTCTTTCCCAGCTTCCCTTAGAAGCTGGTATGCTGTGCAAAAAGACCAAAATACCTGTAGTATCATAGATGGCAAAAAAGTAAAAGACAGAAGGAACCTGGCTCTGTATCTGATGAGACAAGGCAGCTCCAGCAGCTGGTGTCTGCTCCCAGTGCTGTTTGATGCTTCCTCAATAGGAAATTCACATGCAGTCTGAAATTACTAAGCTGCAGGTCTTTGAACTCTCTAGCAACAATTATGGGACTGCACTTTAGGAAAAAGCGACACACATTTGTGATTGGTTCTGCCCTTCCTTGTATCTTGTCAACAACTGGAATGTGAATGTGGAATTTTAATTTGCAATGGCAGAAAAGCTGGGGGGAATTTGAATAACCCAAGTCAATATGTGATGTTATGGAAGGCACAAGTGACTTTTCTTTTAGGTAAAATGGTTTTTGGTCAGTCCCACTCTCGTATGGAGCCTGTCACACAGTACCCAAGAGCAAGGAGGTGTGCATGTGTGCATGACCAAGTTGCTTGTCCATGGTCACTTCTGTGTGTTGTGGTAGGCTGACTGTTGCATTCTTAGTGCATCTGTTGGATTCCTTTTGATTAGGACAAGCAAAGTCCTTTTTCATAGATCTTTAGGAATCAACCTTTGCTGTGGTATGGTCCTTTTGATCCAAAATTTTCTTCAGTGGCACCCATTGTTTTTGCTTCTTTTTCTTAGATATTGTAGGCCATCCTTTTGGAATAATAAAAAGATGAGTATCACATGCAATATGCTGTAATGTTGTTGCTGTAGTGCAGGGTCTTCTGCTGATAAATTGTCTGAGCTGTTGTTTTATCAGAGCGTACTCCTGCTCTTGACAGGAACATATTCCCTAGTGTTTTACCACTGCCAGCAGTGTCCTTGATTATCAACACAGACCATGCCTTTAACTCTTTGATGCACTGCGTCTTCTGGTGTTTTCACATATACATTTCTGCCCCTGCATTATTTATATCAATCTTTCTATTTCTGTTAATAATATCTTCATTTCAAATTATTTGAATGGCAACTTAAGTGTATACAATCATCTAGATTATAAAATAGTGGAGAACAGAAGGTATATAGATATAAAATATTAGGAAGAAATATTTTTAGCATTTATTTACTGAGAACATGATAGTCCTAATGTATTGCATGTCACTGAACTTACCTAAAGATCATACAAATTCTACAGAAGTTATCACATATAATTGGGGTAATATTTTTTTTTTGTTTTTTACTTCTACATCATAAAAACCTAAACAAGAGATAAAAATATATCTGTTTTAATGATTCATTGAATCCCAAAACAAACCTTACAGAAACTGGGCAAACTGCAAGATAATTGTAGAGCTTTTAGCTATGTTTCATAACAAATGCAATGGGAGTTGGATGCAAAAGCTGCAGGCATTTATTTTATTTTCTTATACTCAAGTATTCCTATTATATTAGCAATTTTACCCTGTAGTGTCTTAAATGTAATATTCAGCTCTATATTCTTCATACACCAATTTTGTTTGAAACAGCTTACTACAATGGAAGACTCAGGCTAAGCAGAAAATAGAGTAAAAATGTAAGTCGTTAGACCATATTTACCAAAGTAGTTTTTAACTCTGATAAATTTTCTTTTTACATTTCCACTCTCTGTAAGTGCCAATCAACATTTACCTTTTATCTCTGTCCATGCTTTTTGTGTTCAGTGTTAGGCTTCTTTTTTCAAGACTGTTGAAGAGCAATTCGGTCATTATATTCACAGACTTGGATAAATGATTTCTGTCATATGTCATCTAGAAGGAATAGAGAATATTGATAGCAAACAAAGAAACTTAGGGAAAAGGAACTATAATATCATAAATATTGACATCCATCAGAGAGTAAATGTATAGCTTAATTCTTGTCAATTGTGGTGTAGTCTACTGCTGGCTGTCAGACCTGGTCTGCAACAGAACTGCTTGAGCAGAGGAGTCTTCTACAAACTATCTTTTAACTGGAGGATTGACATGTAATTTTGACTGACTTAATATGTGAGACTTTTCAGTGGTATTTTCCCACATCAGATGTAACGTGCTGTTGAAACAGCATAGGAAATTAAAGCCCTATTTCAATACTGAAATTTTCTCCTTTTTAAAAAATAAAAATTAAAACCATCAGCAGTCTGGTCTGCTGTACCATTATTTCTGAGTAACTGAACTTTGATTTTTCCCCTCACAGAATACAAACAATGTATTCTTCTGTGGAAAATTTTGTTGGATCTAAAGGGTTTGTTTTTATTTTCTAGACATATTCTCAAAAAGAGGAGTAATGCATACTGAATCCCTACCATCTCTTCTTTTTTTTTTTTTCTTAAACTAATAGCTGATCCATCCATTCTGTTGTAAAGTAGGGTTAAAAAAGAAGTCTTTGTGACCACAGATACAAACAATTTATGTACAGTTTGGATGCTATTCAAATCTATGGAAATTCAAATAGTGTGCTTACCACTGTTATTAAAGCCTTATTTCAGTATTTTTAAAATATTCTCAAATTATATAATTTCCTTGTAGAAGAAGTCAGAGATATTGAGTTATAAAGAAGGTATGTATGTTAATATGTCATGATATATAGCTATAGTATATACAATTCTACTATTTTTTGAGATAGAGTGCAGAATGGTATGAATACATAGAATGCCAAACTCAGAAAATCAGATTTTCAGTGACTTCCAAGGGCATGAAGCTCAGAAACACTGACAAATAATAGTAAAATGGAGAGTTCAGTAGTATGATATTTAAGCATGTTTGGGGACAGTGCTTAGAAAAAATGTCTATGTTTCTCTACAGAAAATCAAAAGTTAAGTGAATAAAAGTTATTCTCACTTTAAAAGTTTGGATATACCTGCCTATGGCCCTAACCTTACGAAATTGCGCTGATAAAAAGAAACCATGTTAGATCTCAAATTAGTTGGTTGTTAAAGTTGCTTAAATAGTAGTATTGTTCACATTGCCTCCTGGGTTCTATTGGGAGTAAATGGGTTCCTAACACTTAAGTGGATTAAAAAATATTTCTGAGGATTATGTTAATGCTGCATTCTGCTCTTCCTGGTCAATTCTCTCCTCTGTCAGACCAGTCCCTGAAGTCACTGAGCTGTATAGAATGTATCTTTTTCTACCATGGGGTTGAATATATGTCTCAGCTTTGCCCATCTAGATAAGAGATAAAAGGATCAACAAAGGAAGATGTTATGGATTTCTGAACTTGGAAAAAAAAAAAGGATTAGAACATTTTCAGAGTTATTTCCAGTAAGACTGAGGTCTTGCCTGTTTCTCCACTGAACCACAACAGTATGGGGGGAGTTTCCACAAAAAAAAAGTTTGGCTGGATTTCACAAAGTTAATGCCAGAGTGCTTGCTGGTGTGCCTAAAAAGTGACAAGCCAACGATGCCCTCATTCTATAATGCTCTAATAATCATCCTACTGTAATTCCAGAGGTTAAGAGATTTTTTTTTTTCAGGTCATGATAAATGATGTGTAAAGAACTATCAGATTACTTGAAAGTTTTAGAAATCACGTTTAGGTTCAGCTTTTTCCTTGCTGCTTAATCTGAACCTTGCAACTATATAGGCACTTACACACATGTAAGTTAATATTTTACTCAATTTGTTTGATTAAATTGAACAGCGTTTATTTCTAAAGCAGAATCAAATTCAATACCAGGTTGAAAAAATGTATGCAGAATAGGAATCAGCACATCAATGGAATTAAAAATATCTGATGAAAAATGAGGCTTTCACAGCCTGTGGCCAGAAAATACTTTAAAGGCAGCAGAATATTCCTAACTTGTAAAATAGGTTTTACATATTTGACTTTAATAATCAGTTTGTTATTTTCATATGTGATTGCAAATGGCAAATCTCTAAAACTTTGTTCAGTATCTCTGGTGGTGTTTTGTATGAAATGCTAGGAGTGTTACTCTCAAAAATATGTTAGGGTTGGAGATGATGTGGCTAGTGAGACTATGATGAAGTTTATCTTTCATAAATAATATAGAGATCTAAGTCTACTAAAACTGTATTAATAATGTTTTCTTGAAAGTTCAGCTGATTCACTCATATTTCCTTCTAGTAGTCCTTGGATTTAAATAGATATGAATATTTGGATTAATATTTCTAGTAATCACATTTAGAGAAATCACAAGAACATCACATGCTAGTTGAAAAATCTTTGGCTTATTATAGAATTTACAACACACCAAATTGTTTCTAGTTTTCATTCCACCTACAGAAAATGAAGTAATTCAGAATATTGAACTTATTAAAGTGAATTCATTTACTGTCTAACCAAGACTGTTAACCTGAGTTCATGATTGTAATGCTAGGATCAGTAATTTCTTGTTTAATGTCCCCGTATTCAGGAAGGTACTGCATTGGAATGCCTTCACATCCCTCAAAAATTATTTGTGATATGCTACTCACCAGCCCTACAATGTAACTCTTGATACCAGGAATTTTACAAAACTGTTTTACTACTTTTATCCATTACTGCTCTTTATTTTAAGTTATTGCATTATTACAATTCTGAGAATGGCTGAGGTTAAATTATTGATTGATAATATGAATTTCCATTAAATGCTAAAAATAGCATTTAGTCTAAAGATGTTCTGGAAGCTACTTCTAAAGTGTATTTAGTATTCATTGATAAATAAATACTTGCACTTCATGTGTGAGTTTAGATAAATATTTCTTACAAACTGTGCTGTTTGCTTTTCTATTTGCAGAATATGATGGCCTATCTCAGTTACTTTGTGCTACTTTTGTTTTCTGCTAGACTATTTGCAGCGTTTCATAGAGCACAATTCTAAAGAATATATTGTCAGTACACAAATCCCCCTATTTGTGTATCAATATGCCTTTTATATAGAGCCCAGCCATTCTTCTCAGATTTATGCAAGAAGAAAATCCATGTACTTGAAAAATCTGAAATGAGTAGCGAGAAATGTGGCTAAACAGCTCTAAACCAGAATGTGAGACTACATGTAGGTGTTGGGTTTGCTTAATAAACCACCTCAGGTTTTGATCTGCTTTGTAGTATAGGAAATAATCATTAACATGCAATAATCTTTATAAAATATTGGTGGAACTAGCCTGATGAGTGCATTTTCAGCTAACCTATACCTGCAGGACCACTTGTGCTCAAGCTGAGATCCTTTAGCCTTGACAAATGAACTAGGTAAGGAATCATTCCTGGAGTACATTTTGTGAAACTTGTCTGAAGAGTTGCATTTGTATGATCCAATTTCTAAAAGAAAAAGCCATGCAAGACTGAGAACAATGCCATGAGAGGTATTTGCAGTGTTGTAAGCGTCAGCACAGATTCTTGAAACAAGACCCTAGGCTCCAGAGCTGGGAGAGTGAGAATAGAGCTGTTGGCATGAGGGAGCTCACAGACAGGATGAACTGGGTTTATATAAGCTCATCCATATGCAAACAGTCCAGTGAGTTGCCAGAGCTGTGCCAGCATGCCACCCACTCAAGTAACGTCTTTATTATTCATTGAAAGATGCTGCAGTTTTCTTGTGGTGCTGCAGAGCCTGTGTTAGCAGGGGATAAATATTACAGAAGGTGGTTATAGAGTTTGTGTGTAATAAGGCAAGTTCCTGTTGAGAACCTGACTTTTTGTCAGAAAGCAGAGATGGACAGTTGTTCCCTAAAAAGCAAGGAGGTGTCTGCCCCTGGTGGGCAGAGCCAGATGCTGGTGACACGTTCCACTGACCACTGAAGTTAAGTTAGTATTACCTGAAATACCAAATCCAACCTAGTCTTAACTTGAAAGAAATCTTGGGGTAGTTTAATCTCAGATAAGTTATTTCATTTTTAAATGAACTTTTTTGGTTTGTTTTTTTTTTTGCCTGTTTTAGAATATTTAAAAGGGGAAGTGGGAGATAAAGATTAGAAAAGGAAAAAGACTGATGTGAAACAAAACAATAAATTGTAGTAGCTGGAGGTAAAGGATGACGAAAGAGCAAATGACCATAATTTACAAGAACAAGAAGTGAGATAAACAGGGAGCATAGAAAAGGAATTCTAAAATGAAGTTAGAAAGAATAAAAAGGAGAGAAGGGAATTTACCTGATCAGCTGTTCAAAGGAGAAGTTCACTCTGAAATCTGGTACACTGGGGGCAAGGAAGCTCCTGAACCCAGCTAGGCAAAAGCAATCAGAAAAAAAAGTGCCACACTGTCTCAGGTTGAATCTGATTTGTAAAATAACATCAGGATAAATCTTTAGGCTTCTATCATGTATAATTTCATGATTCAGGATTTCAGAAATATGAGCCACTACATGCTTCTCATTTCCACAGCTCTTCACAGGATTCTTGCAGCAGTTACCAAATCTATGAAATCAAGGCTATAGTTTATTTAACAGCTGTATTTAACTTCTTGAGATATCTCTGTGCAGATATCTTTTTTTGAGCACTTTCTTCAAATAGTTCTCTGTTACCCAGTTCTGTGTTACCTAGTTTTGCTTGTTTGCTAGTCCAGTGTTGCTTAGCACAGAGCTGTAAAAAGACTTGCTCAAATTTGAAATTACATAAATTTGGGTTTCTGGTGCCAGGAATTATAGGATAAAGGGTTGAGCTTCCTTAGTATTTTTAGCAAGACTATGTAGTATACATTTTTTTATATATATACACTCAGTGTACTAGTTTTTAACAGTAGTCAAAAATTTTTACTGAGTTAAGTAAAATATTTTGATTGGTCATGGTGTCATGTAAATTTTCAAGTTTTTTTTTTTTTTTTTTACCGTACTAGACGAAAGCAGTGAAAATGATTACTCATAGGTGGTGAGTGTAGTGTTACTATTATCCTGTAAAACTTCCCAAGACAAGAACAGAAATTGCTCTGAGACAGTAACTCCTTTTTTCAGAAAATATTATTAATTTCCATTGAAGTCAGAATAAGGATGACTCTTTCTTAGGCCATATTTAATCAACCACCAAACTGACAGAAAAATACATAAAGGACAATTAAGCATAAGGACACTTTCAGGAAGACATTTAGCTGCAAATTGCTGGAAACTGGGAAAATGCTAGGAAAGGATTATGGAATGTCCATCTTAATCTTATGCTCTTCTGTAGTCATCTAATAGTAGCCACTGCGATTGAAGCTGATGAATGATGAAGCTCGATGAGCTAGATGAAGCTGTGTTCTGAGCCAATGCAGTTGATACTGTGATCTTGCAGTAAAGCATCCATCTTTTCTTAATTAATTCCTTGTGATTCAGTAGGCTGCATCTTGTATTTCTGTTCTGTAAGCCAAGGATATACATCTGACTGAAGTCATGTGTGTTGCAATGCTGTATAATGTATATATTTGATTATCTCAATGTCTTTAGAAAAGAATTATCCCCCAAATCTATTCATTAAAATAGAAAAGCAAAATCTGGAAAGACTAACTGTATCTCAAGCAGTCTTGCTGCATGGTAATATATCTTACCATAGATAGACAGACAGACAGATAGATAGATAGATAGATAGATAGATAGATATTTCTCTGCATTATGGTAATGACATTTTTGAATAGAAATGAGTCCTAGTCCAGTGGCTGCGCTCTAGAAAACAGATATTTAAATTTTCCAATAAGATCTGCTCCTCATTGACTGAACAGCATGCGTTCTGAAGGAGGCTAAATTAAAGTTGTCAAAGCAATCAACTGAACATGAAAAATATTCTAACTTTGAAGTGTCTGTGATAAATGTATGTTTCATGATACAGTGGAGTGCTTTGACTGAGCTCTTCCTGGGTAAATAATACATCAACAGTCAGAAATGCAAACTTGTAGAAGGGCCAGTGCAAAGTACAGGTCACTGCTGACAAATCATCTGTCAAGTAAAATGAATTTTCCTTGTTGACTTTGAGGTTACAGTTATTAAAGACACAGCATTTACACAGTGGTAATGTAGAGTTATAATCAATATTGGTATAAAAATCAGAAAATAACTGTGAGGATGATTTTTCCTAGTCACTGAGGGTTTTTCCATTAGCTTGATTAGCTCTGATCTAAGAGCTATTTTTGTGAGTTCTGAGACACACATAAGAAATGGAATGTAACCTTTAGATCATAGATACTAGTGTTAGTTAAATTCAAGCTGTCCCTGTTGATTTTGTTTTGTTTCTGTATATGCCATGAAAAATATCTCTAAAAGCACTTTCAGAGAAATATCCAGCATCATCAAATATTACCATCCACAGTTCCATCATCATCCAAAGAGCCAGGCTGCTGACAGAAGTTATAGATTTTATGCAAGGCATCCATTTTTTTTCAGAGTTTTATGAAAAAGACCATTTAAAATCTCTAAACCTTTGGAGTTGCTTTATAATATAACTGAAATGCATGAGATAAACCAGAATCCTGCATACCTTTTTAGAACCTAGGATGAACTAAGTTAATAATAAACTTTAATTATGGTAGTCTGCTGGATGTTAGGTGTAGTTTTTCTCATACAACATCCTGTTCCTAGCTATCCTTATCTCCTCTCAGGTACACATGCATTAGGTTAGTTTATTCACTAGAACACTCTGCCATGCTAACTGCTGTCACACAAGTTCCATCACAATGTAGACAGGTGACTTTTTTATCTGCCTGAAATCATAAATATGAAGAGAAAAATTATATCCCATTTAGCTTTATGCAAGGCTGAAAGCTTTAATTAAAAAAAAAAAAAGTTTTCAATACTTACTCTAGCATCAGTTTCTTCTCCAGCTTTGCTAAATTTACCTGCCAGCTTACCTAAATTATTCATTCTTTCATATTCTCTACTCGGAATTTTTTTTTACTAGTCACTACTAAAATCCTCCACTTTTTGGTTCCTTAGCACCAGAAGTGTTTAGGTTTAGCAATGTTTAACAGGTATTTATGTATCAAAAAAGAATTGTTTAAAATAGTCTGTTCATAATGACTGGGGGAGCACCTCCTCTACAAGTAAACAGTGCAGTTTCTTCTTCTTCTTCTCAGTTGAAAACCAAAGAAAAATCAAGAAAAATTCATATTGTTAAGTGTAGAAAAAATAAAATTGAGAGACCCTTAAATTATTTAGCATTTCAAGCAGATCTGCCTTAGAACATGTTTGAAATCATGTGCCTGCCCTCTGATATCACAGATTCAGTCCATTCCAAACCCCACAATAAACATATTCTGAATCCCATTGGGAACAAGATGTCTTGTAGAAATTATCGTATAGCGTACCAGATGGCATCTTTCTTGCAGACATCACTTCACTGTGCTTCTTCTGTTGCCTTGGAGAAGAAAGAGCCAAGTGCTGCTATCTCTGCAAGAGACTTAAGTGTCAGTTTTCCCATGTAGGAATGGGTGCATCTTTTTTGATTGTGGTATCACAGAAGGATTATAATGGAATTTATGTCGTTTGAAATCACGGTAAAAGCACGGTAGTGTGTAAGTGTGTTGAGGTGAGGTGAGACCATCTCATAGAGCCTGCAGGACATTTTCAATGTCTGCATCAGCTTTAGGCATAGGCAAAGTGTAGGCACTGCCTGCAGCAGCACACTGGTGGGGCTGGCACTGAGTCATAGACTTAAAAAAATCAAGAGACAGCCTTTTAGTCTCAAAGCAGGAGCATCTGCTCCAGGTTCCCATTGCAGTGGCTCAGAAAAACTGCCCAAGCGACCCCCCTGAGGTAAAACACCTGAACTGGCTAAAGATCTAAAGATCTTAAAGAGCTGCAAGTTCCCTAATCCAAACAGTCCTGGCTTTGTTCTCTGCCTGCCTTTGCCTTGCTATAACCTTTGGTGGAAGCAGGAGGGAAGAAGAGCCTTGTAGATAACAGGATGCTTTAGCAATTAAACAATAGTCGGGGTGAGGACTAGGCAGCAAACTGACTGTTTCTCCTCGCTGAGCAACCTTATGTTGTGTTGATGGGTTCAGACATGTAGTTATACTGGCAAAGGACAGAGTTGGAGAGAGTGCACAGTGGGACCAGCAGTGCTATAATCATCCAGGGCTGGAGCCATGGAGACAGTTAGACACAGTACCAACAGCTACATGAGGAAATGTGTCTGGGGAGCCACTCAGCAACTGAATTTTGCCTACACTGTTGCTAGGCATTGAGCCAAGCACTCATCACTGGCAGCATAGCTTCCATGCTGTTTATAGTAAGGTAAGGAAGAAGCAGTTCGACCATGAAACTAGTATATTGATTATTGTGCATGCCTTTTTGTGGGCAGCAAATTTTTGGTGTTGGGGAACACAATACAGAGACATTTGTGTTTGCTAGGTCTCTTTCTGATACCAATATTTCTGCTTACAGGGGAAAGAAGAAGACAGAATCAGGAAACTTTTTAAAAGAAGTTTATTAATTCTCAGTCAACTAAGAAAAAAATCAGAAAGAATAGAATTCTTATCTTATTTAAGATAACTTTGTTCTTAATTTTCCCTCTGGAGGTCTTGCCGAGCCTTTTGAATTTGCCTACTTAGGGGAAGTCCCGTATATCTCAGCTCAGCATAGCCTACCCTTCTTCATGCCTGGGCACTATCCTGAAGGGATTGTGATCTGTCTATATACAAAGATACTCATTTATAGTAGGGAAAACTTTTCAAAATAGGAATGATTTGCAGATCTGTGTGAACAAATGCATTTCTAGCTCCATCAGACCTAGATTTCCTATCAGTTTGACATACCTGCTTTCTCTGAGAAGAAATTAATCATCCATTCATTTATTTGAAGTACATTTAGCAATGAGAAAACTCCTAAAATTTTCTTCAGCAACTGCAGATATACCAGTGCCTGGTGAGTGTTCAGTATTCTTTTTTTAAGACATAATGAACATTTCACATTTTGTGTAGTAAATTTATCAAGTCAGTAAGAATACCTGGAATAGCAAAAGATCTTATAAGAGACTTTAAGCAACTTTCCAACTTCATGAAAGATATGCTATGCTCAGCTAAAATTATTCTACAAAATTATTATGGACTTCAGTTTGCATGAGATGTATCACAAATCCAGGCAGCAATATCAAAGTGAAAGGTCATCCAGTTTTAGTCCAAGGACTAGTCAGGTTGGAGTTGAAACTCTTGAAATATTGTTAATTCTATATATTTAGAATCTGTTCTGCGACTGCTCAGGGACCTTCTGTGTGACACCGGAAGAGACATTGTATTATAATGTGCTGGTCAGACTGTAGGCTTGGTTTTCTATGAAACAATTATCTGCCATAGTACCATATTATCCCCTTGACAAACATCTATAATTTCCTCATGCCTGGCATTACATTCCTCCTTTGAGATGGTCATTGCTCGAGATTCACAATGGATAAGAAAAACAAAAACGTAATTAATTTGCTCAATAAATGAAGCACCACGGACAGGATTCCTTCTAGAATTGTACCCTGAATATATCCTATTTCCTGCCTTTTTTTTGCTAAGTCCTTTCATATGGTTATGAAAAACAGAAGTTCAGTAAACATTCCTTTCAGAACAAAGGAATAAAATATTTCCATCTTGAGAGAAACTGTCTCAAAGATGAAATGTAGATAGAAAATACATCATGAGGTATTTAGTTTCTTATGCAGAAAATTAATTTTCCGCTCATTTAAAATTCATAATCTTTTCTTTCCAGTTATAGTTGATAAAATTTAAATCCTCTCTAGAAATCATGTAAATCTTACTTGCTATCATTCACATTTTTGTAAGAAAGCATATAAACTTATAATTTTATTAATTTAATTATTCATTTGAAATGGTGACCTTTTCAATTTGAATTATTATATGTTGGCATGAAGGTTTTCTTGTGTCTTATATTTTACAGTTGAAGAAATCATGCAGATAATCTAATTACTTTGACTAAAATTGTTGTGCCTTTTATGTCTTCTGCTGTACTACATGAGAGAAACTGTGAAATATATTCATTATTGATTCATTAAAGGATTTTGCTGTTATATAAGCAGAGATGCAGACCACTACCTATCTTACATTGAAAGGAGAAAGGGGAAGGCATAGTAAACCATGCCATGGGCTCTGCTTTAAGTACTGTGTTTCTTAATGTCTTGTGAAATGTAAAAATCTACCACAAATAGATATGTAAAGCGTAACTGGTATGAAGATTCTATTCAGATTTAAGTGCTCCAGGTTGCTTTTGAATCTTGCTATTTTCTGCATTTGTTTTGACTGCTCTCATCATTCAAGATTGACGCTTGGATGGGTGTGTAGGAGGAAGCAGCAGCAGCAGGCTTACAGCTTGCAGACAAAAAAAAAATCTGCCTTATCTGATGGCTATTATTGAAAATGCGAGGTGTAGCCTAGGCTGGGTAATGAAGGGGAGCGAGCGAGGGGGAGCAAGAAGCATGGAGCTGCATACTGATGAGTGTAGGAGTACTTGATAAAAAGAATTCTTGCTGCTGGCAGTGCATTGCTCATTGTGGAGTATTCCAACAATCACATATAACGGAGAACAGCTTAGCTGACAGCTTGATATGCCTCTTTTTTTTTTTCCTCTACTGTATGACGTACTGGTCTGTAGTAAAGATTAATAACCAAGAAATGTAGAGCTGCGATCAGATCTTACGTTATATACTGCCCTGAAAACTATGTTTTACTTCTGACTTTTCTGTTTGCTGAAAACATTAATCTGTCAAGCTGGCGGGCTCGTTTGATACCAACTTTTCCAGGAACACGATGTGGCAATGCCACCTCTCAGCCCAGGACTACCGCTATTATCCAGTGGATGGTTATTCGTTGCTTAAACGCCTCCCTCTTCACCCTCCTACAGGACCCCGATGCCCTGTCCAGACAGTGGGACAATGGTTGGAAAATATTGGGCTACCTCAGTATGAAAACCACTTGCTGGCTAATGGATTTGACAATGTGCAATTCATGGTAAGAAATCTTCCGTGCATAGCTGTGTATATACACTGTAGCTGCCTTTTTTGTCTGTCTCGTATGTGCTCATAAAGAGCTTAGAGCTATTCTGCATTGCACTAAGATCTGTTTAGTGTTCCACTTTCCTATTAATATATGAACTGCCTTTTTATCAACTTCCAGACTGTACACATTACAAAAGAGTCTAGCCTGAAATTCGGTAAAATAAAAACTGACTATTAATGTTCTTTCTCTCCCTCATCAATCCTCCGATTAAAAAAGAAAACTGCACAGTTCTTTTAATCCATTGCAGGATTTTCATAATATGAAAAAGCTGCAAACACTCCTTTCTGCAGTGCATCACATTGTTACTTTTATTTCATCATTAACTTGTAATGATAATTAAAGAACATGCAATGCCATCCTTGCCTTGAGAGGTATTTCAATAACAGAAAATTATTTAACGAAGTGTGCTCTCTCTGCAAGTAATTCTGGATGTCTCAGTTAAATATTTTTGCATCTTAGATAATCAGGCTGTGAGATTCACTTGTTGAAACTTATGCCCTGAGAGAAAAAGTAATGCATTCCTATTAATTGTTCCATTTTTATGTTTTAACTCTAGGCATTTATCAAGAATGCTTGAAAAAAATGAAATTTTAGTTATGTCAGGATTTACAATATCACCATGTGGTGTGAAGTAACAGACTTGTCATGCACAAACTTTCCATTGAAATGAATATTGACAGTAAAGAGAGAAGCTTACTTGTAAAGCTGTTATATAATCTCTTTTCTACCTGCTTCAGTATTCCTCCTACTTGAGCCTCTTCCAAAAATCCCGACTACATTTCTTAAAAATCCCGACTACATTTCTTAAAAATAAAAAATATTTTAAAATATCTTTGAAATATATTTTAAGTATCCATGTATATCTTGGAACAATTCTAACTTTTCATAACTTGTATTTGCCATATAAGAAACAGAAGTGAAATGGCATGAATATTATAACTGCAAAATCATCACATGAGTTGTGTCCTTCCTCTTTATATTGTTTTGCCAATATCATTATATGACTTTGGACTACAGATCAAAAAATTAAGAGACATATCTCTGCCATTGCCACATTACAATAGTGTAGACATTTCTTCCTGTTTTTATATGGCAACCATGTGACCATTTGCTTAGATCAGTAAAAATCACTGTAATCTGTACCTTTAAATATTCTTTAAAACAAAGCTATGCTGTCAGCCCAGCAATATAGGGAAGAAAAAAAAAAAAGTGTATCATGCTGCAGTTTCCCAAAAGGTAACTACATATTCTTATATATGTTGTAGCATTAGTTACATAAGTAGGTGATCATTTAGTCTTAAAGAGGTTACAAAAGGAAACTGTTCACAAGAGGCTGTAGGTGGCATAACAAATGCAGAGGGGTGCACCTACCACAGGTAAATTACAAGCACCAGAGAAGTCAAATAACTGACCTGGAGGGCTTTTCAGTCATACCCTGGCTCTGGAGGGGCCTGAACCATGGTTATATGACTTTCCTGCATCTCTTATTACTGTACTTATGTAAACATACAAATTACATACAAGATTTTGTTATGCAATATGCAAGTCAAACTTCTAATGCATCAGGCAGATTAAGTTTTGCTTGCATACTTCTCTGTTAGCCAGTGTTTTCTGGTAATTTTAAGCCTTTTCTGATATATTACCAATGAAATACATAATTACTCTTAATATTAGCTGAGGTAGCATGCATTGAATGGAAGATTAGACTCATAAATCCAATAACAATAAAAGAGCTGTGAAACTGTGTAGTAATAAAAAATGTATAATTTCAGTAGTTTTATAATTTCCAATTTATTGATTTCACCATTAATCATGCTTTTGCATATATCAGGTTTTGTCTGTACCAGAAATCGAATATTTCATATATTTTATTGGAAATAAACCACCGATTCCTTTTTATATCATTCCTTAGAATACATCAGCATTATGTAATAAAAGCCTCTCTTGAAAAATTTAAATGAGTGTTGTAAAAGCTCTTTTTCATCCCAGCCAAAATATTAAAGGGAAAATTAAACTTAGAAAGTGTATAGGAAAATGAGAGGAGAAACACCTGCTATGCTAAGAGAAAAATTCAGATTATTCCAAACTTAGTATGTTGTATTCTTCCCTAATATGACAGAACAGCTTTACCTTTCTTACAGTGGTTTACATATTAAACTAGAGTTTAAAATCCTATTAACTTAAATGTTTCAGCTGCTTTACATTGAAGAAATCTAATAGTTCAATGCAGTAAAAATCAGCTAAGACATATTTTTTATTCATTCTCTACTATATTCCTGCTTTTGTTTTTTCTGGAAGCACAATCTGACCTGCATTTATTCATTCTGTTGCCTGAGCAACAACCATCACACTCCTATTAAGTATGATTTAGTAGTACAGGTCTTACTAGCTGTTCAGAACAGAACATTATCACAATGTTAAAATTAATGTCCATGGAATAACATACATCTGAGAACAAATATATCCCATATATACTATTCTCAACAGCAACATTTTATTAATTAAATTAGCATTTTAATAAAAAGGTGATTTTCTGATAAAAAGATTTCATGGTTAATAATTCATTAGATCATGGAAATTGACTCCTTGTGTTTAGTCTCCCTTGGGCATTAGAAAGTTGTTCACTAGGCTGTGGTTAGAATGACGAGGATTTGTTTGGCTTACCTGAAGTGTGTGGACTTCATATGAGGAAATAGCTGTATTCCTATTAACTTTGCAGTATAAATATTTTTCAGTACTTTATCAATATATATGTTTTAAAAATGCATTGAAACATAGTATTCAAAAAATTCATGTTTTTTCATGAAATACTTTGATTCTACTTACAGCATGTTTGCGCACATAGCAAATGCAGCTCCTACCCACTGTTAGGGTCGTGCAGGAATGACACTTCATCATATTTAGTAGGCCCCAGGCAGATTCATTTCCAAGTCTTGGTTCACAATTTGCTTGAATATGTGTATGGATACGCAATCATCATTAACTTTGATAATTTGTTGTGTAATAGGATGCAGTGTCCTTCAGATGTAGAAATTTGTAGTGACTTTGTGCAGATACTCTATATTTGAAGATGCAGATGATACTGTAGTTTCTTTACATGAAGGCTACTTCACAGGTAAACCAATTCCATAGTGCAAGAAAACAATTAAATCAGTCATAAATCACAGTATATTAATTAGATGTAAACAATAACAAAACTTATGCATCTTTTTGATGCATAGGAGCAGTGGATATCCCTGGGACAAGCTGTAATTTTATGCAGACTTGCAGGCCTACATCACTTAGTATGCTGAGAAAAAACAAAGTTGACTTGCAGAGAAGCAGATGTAAATATATAAATGTGCGAGGTCACTAAAAGCTCTCATGCAGTTTTCTACAACTGTGAAACTTCATCAAAGGCTCCATTCTGGATTCACAGAGATAAAAGCAGTTCAGTCACTGCCCAGTGGGGACTAGTTCTGATTAAGGACTGTATATAAGGACTATATATTTGTAGGTTGTCCTAATCATTTAAGATATTCTGAAGTTTTATCACTTATTATTGCAGTCTGATGAAAAAAAAACCTCTTAAAAAGACTGATAAAATGCACTATGACAGAAACAGGGACCAGCATTCAAAGTGAGTTAACAGAAAAATATGAAATATTTTATTATGTCTTTGACATTCTAAAATATTGTTCACTATCAACACTTAATATTTGCATTACACTCTAGGCTTTCATTGCTGCTTTTAAAATACATGCATCTCTACTGCTCCGAGTACTTATGTTGCTTGCATTGCCTAATGGTCTAAGAATTGCATAAGTGGCTTGGGTTTTTTTTTAATTCTTTCTTTTCCACTGTGTGGAAACTGAGACATAGAGTCACAGGGTGGATTTAAAACTCTTATACATTTGATACAAGAGGCACTAATTCTCAAAATGCCTACTGACATAATGTTTAACAGATCAAGTCAGTTGCTTAAATGTAGGTGTCTAGTACCAATTGAAATACCATAGGGAATCCAGGAGAACTAGGCAAGGCTGACAGATATTGCTGAGGATGAGGGACAACCAGGCCCTTCATGATTATCAAGTTCAGGTGGGGTATCACTGAGCTCCTCAGACAGCTGTAGAGTCCTGATGCTTTGGCAGCTGAAATGAATCTTAAATTTCATAATTTGTGACATGCCTAGAAACTGAACATAGATGTCTTGAGTTTCCAATTATTTGCATATGCATTTCTTTACGTTCTAGTAATTTTCTGTATTTGCATTTATCCTGTGAACTTACCTGCAGAAGTATTTACCAGCTTTCTCATTGCTAGACATGGTCTACCTTCTCAATTCCCCTTAGCTGACTGCTTTGGATGTAGTTTTGAGTTAAGTTTTGGCTTTTCTTTCTCCCTTCCTCTCTGTCTCTTTCTCTCTTTGTTTCTTTTCTTTCATTTTTTTCACTGGTTCTGGAGGTTGATTAGCTGAACTTTATCTGAAGACTCTCTTCTCTCAGGCGTCATTCCTGGGAATTGCTCCTCTGGAATACACAATTCTTGCCTTTAATCTCTTTTGAGGGTCTTAAACTCTGTATCAAGTATAGAGGACAGAAGCAACTTTATTTCCTTAGAGTGAAATGCACCTAAAAGAAAATTTCTATGTACATTAGCTCCAAGTCCTGCATTTATGTAGACCACCAGATCTTTTCACCAAAAATATCTAGGTCAGAGATTGATGATTTAGGCATTATATGAAAGCTAAAAAAGGGTCTGTCAGTCTGCCAACACCTTTCTTAAACTGACCATGTGGCTGGTGAGGAAAAAGAGGCCAATTTTAGACAAGGGTTCTAATCTGTAGTGACTTTGGTGACTTCCAGAAGCCAACTCCTAACAAGCAAGTCAACCTCTGCAGCATCCAGGCTATCAACTCTCCAGGCCCATAATGACTACTGCTGGGACTCATTGGGATACTCGTGCATCATCTGGACCCTAAGAAGATTTAGAGGACATTGTCTGTGTGTAGTTTACCCAGAAATTAAGAACTGTTTAAGGCAACCTTAAAATTGGCTGTTGATAAGTTGGTGATATACAGCAAGCCATACTTTTAGCAGAGTCCCACTGATGCTGGAGTAAGCTGTGGTTTAAGATTTATTACACATCTAATAAAATCTTAGAATATATTCCTGGAACCACAAGTTTCGGTCCCCTTATCAGGGCCTCACTCTCATACCCAGGAGTTGCTTTTAGTTTCATGGCAGGCCTACAGAACTTAACACTAAAAATGTGGAGCTCATTTCAGTATCAGTGTAGCCTTGGTTTTTTTGCATGAGTAAAGTGATTCTGTCATTCTGGTGTTTTGTGAGTCTTCCTCTCCTTCACCCCTTTGCACCTTTGCACCTGTAGGTCCTCATGCAGGCCACCTTTTCCCTTAGCTTGAAGAGAATGAGGCAGATTTAAAGTTCAGATATAGACAATTACATGTCTATTTACACATCGGTAGAGGTGTAGGACTCAGTTTGGTTGCCCTCATATTGAAATTGAGATGTCTGGGACATCCGTGTAGTCTTGGACTTTATGGTACAGGATCAATGTAATAGCAATACCTGTCTGGAGTTTCAATCAGATTCCAAGCAATGTACATTTGCAGCACCTCAGATGACTCTAAATTCATTTCTGTGGGTGACTAAGTGAAGCACCTAATCAGACATTAAAGCCAATGGAGTACAGAATGCAATTTAGCTGGGTGGCTGAATAACTATTAAGGTAGTATTTGAGTATAAATTAAAGTAGATTCATCTGATCAGCTGAACCACTGTCTAAGCTCTATTGATGGTTTTGTACTAGATCTCCTTAAGCTATAATGTAGACACAAAATTTATGATGGTTCAGTTTGGGCTAGAATCCATACAGAGTTCACTGAAAACAAAACACAAATTATTTTTATTAGAGCTTTTTCTCCTTCCTCAGAACATCTAGCCCTGAGGCTTCAAGATCTTTTTCATCCTAGTAGGAATTCTTACTATAGAAACTGCAAATTAGAGCTCAGGTGGGTGCCAGAGTTGAAGATTGTGCCTGTCATCCTGCAGCAGCAGCGAGTCTAACAAATAATCCAATTTCACATGCTTCTGTTAATGCTTTTGTCATGGTATTCCTCAAGCTAGTCAAGAGACAGAAGGGCTTATTAATGTGCTACCCAGTATTGCATGTGTAAATAATAGCTTGCACTGTCGTTCTCTCTTGAGGTCTCTGGCAAGTCAGCATCATCCTGTGTGAGTGCATGCAGCTATGGGAGAGGTAGTGCTCATTCCCCAGTGGGAAGGGAGTTTAGAGGAATCTGCTTCATGTTTTTATATCTATATATGTCATGTGTGTGTGTGAAAAACGCAGCATTGCAGGCTGGGGACTGATCCTGCACTAGATAAAGGACTTTAGGAAAGTTTTGGCAGTAATGATTGCTCAACAGGGAGACAAAGTTTTTGTGTATTTCACTTGAATGGTTGATTCATAAGGAACACACCTTCAAACAGACTGTTGGCTTCATTAAGACATCCTGGGTATGGTGGATCCCTTGAGAGTCAGAGGGAGTATGTTTTCATCTAAATCTGTCTCAGCTATTGTGTCTTGAAGGTATAATCAGGAATGGGTCCCTCTGCCTGTATGCCATGTTCTGCTAAGTTAACCTTTAGGTGAGGGTTTCTCAGGTGGTTCTGGAATATTTGGCCATCTTCAATTAAATGTTGTTCCAGACAAGGTTGTACATACCAGGCAGAGAGACAGGACTTTGGGCTGCACTCCTGGTCAACAATCCAGGTGCCAGGATCTTGAGTGGAATGTCTTTGCATTCACATCTGCCATTCAGGTTAGTGACACTTGGTGTGTATTTGCTATTTTGCTAAGCTCAGTCTTAGAAGAAAGAGCTTGTCCAAGGTACAGAGCAGTGTATTGGGCTCAGTCATACCCTCCCTAGGAACAAAGGGCCAAATCCAGATGATGAAAGCCATCACATGTACTGTCACCACTAACAGTTACATTATTTCATGGTATATATTTGTGAATACGACACACGGGGACTGGAATTAGTCCCATCTGTTCTAACAATATGTTAAATGCCAATGTTAAACAGTGTGTTTAAGCTAAAAGCCTGCCTAGTGCAGAGGGTGGCCTCATTTTGATGTGCAAACACTGATGAGCTGTATTTTGAGACTACATATGTGAGGGATTGGCTATTGGCCCTAAATGCAGCTTTATGATAAACTAGTCACAAGTATTTAATCTGAAAGCTAGTTTGATAAAATGGATGAAAACTCCAGTAACCAGAATGGAGCATGATGTTTTAGTAACTCATAAAATAACAGGTGTAATGCTAGTAAAACATTTTGTTATGTATTTATTTAAGGCCAAAACCTTCCAGCTGATTATGTTGACCAAAAGGAACAACAGTAAATCTTCAAGAATTAGAAATGTTTGTGTACAGAGTGATGTGTATGATGATGTTCTTGATAACTGATGAAAGTTCTGGAAAACTTGACAAAATATAAACATTGTTTAAAGTAACAGAAAATTTAAAGATTAAGAAAGGCAAAAAATCTAAGTGGTTTAATGCTTCAGGGAAGAAAGCTGAAGATTCACAGGACAATCAGTTTTTAGTTCTATTTACAGTTTTAAAATGAATGTCCTGTATGTAAGAAGAAGTTACAGCTGATTCGTAGTTATTCCATGCAGTAATGCTTTTTAATAAAATTAAATTTTAAGAAAAGTAGACTGAAAGAAATTCTCAAAGCAACATAGTATACAGTTGTGTGTATTACTGGTTTAGAACAACATTGTCCAACAAGAAGCAATTAAATGGAATCTGGAACAGTAAATAAATTTCAAACAATGACAGACTTCCCTGACTAAGTTAAAGGACAGAGCAGTACAGATGGCTTGATTACAAATAATGGCATGGTGGGACTCTGAAGGAGTTTTCAGGCAAAGATTGATGACTACAAAGAGATAGCTGGAAATAAACATGATTCTTGGGCATGTTATCCCTTTTGAAGGAAGATTGGATGAGGTAGGAAAAGCTCAGGTAATTATAAGAACAAGTATAAATGCTGATCAAAAAGTAGAAACAATATAAGATAAAGAAAGAATGCATTGTGAAAGAGCAGATAAATAATCAAAATACAAAAATGAAAAAAGAAATAAGAGAGAAAATGCAATGTCATTAACTGTATGAGTAGAATGCATTCAGAGAAATTTTTATCAATATGCTATAGCTAAAAGGACTAATAAAAAGCTATAACCACTGCTGCAATCAGATAAAATTCATTTTAGTTTTGCATTAAGAACAAAATATAACAATTAGTCAAGTACAGTGTTAATGAAGACCACTGAGAAATTAGAGAAAGAGTGAGAATAATCATATTGCAAACAGACAAAAGAGTACTTGGTTAATTAAAATATCTGAATCATCTAAGTTAGGTGATGTTTGATGAAGAGTTCTAAGAAACTGAAGAGAGAATACCAAATCCTTTAGTAATAATTTTTGACAACTTCTGGAGAATGAATAAATTATTAGAATACAACTAAAATATATATGTAGTACTAATATGTATGTCAGATCACTGACATACAGGGTTCTTCCTCAGGGTAGATTTCCAGCCTCCTGGGCTCTTTGCCTTCAACCATTCATCATACAACCTTTGCCTAAATCAAGGGGGAAATGTATGGTGGTGTTACTGGCAACAGAAAATTACTGTCATTAGCACTGACTCAGGTGGAGGGAAAACTGGGGAGTATACAGAATGCTGCAATGGGATGTAAATGGGAAGAGAATAAAGCTAAATGAAGTAACTCAGCAGTTGGGAGCTGAACTATTTAAAGGGAACCAGTAGAGAAACAGGTGTACTGTACAACACATTGTGCCCCACATCATTTTGATGAGAAATTATTTTCTGTCAGAAGCCACTAAAATTTCAACATGGGAGACAAGCTTAATTTCGCTAGTAAAACTACAGCTATCTTTTAAAAGCTGTTTTAGAATGATATACCAGAATTGCCATGCAAGCAAGCCATTCCTGGTACAGTTTGCCTGACTGCTTCTAAATTTCCTGAGTATCTAAATTTACTGTCCTTCAGTTTGAAAATATTTTGTTTTCCCACATATTGGTGAATTTTTTGCCTTGTTTATGGTATCAACACCCCAGCATCTATTTTAACCTTGGCAATGTCAAAAGCAGTGACATCCATGTAGCCTTTATCACCATGCTGTCCGTTCTGTCTGTTCACACACACACACACTCATGTTTGTGCATACACATATTACACAAAAAGGTATTTCATTGCAATGAAATCTAGGTACCAGTACCTAGGTGACCTCAGTTCACCCCTCATGTTCACAAGGTTTCTCTACTATTTTTTCCACTCAAAATTCATTTCTCATTAAGGGTACTGAGATTTGAGTATGCACAGGCACATACTTCAAAGAACTATCAGTTAAAATAAAACCTTTTATTATTTTTCTAATGCTATGTTGCTTGAATTTTATGACCTTAGCCCAATAGTAATTTAAAACAATGAGATCCCCTAAACTGCCTTCTTTTCTCATTCAGAAGTGATGTACATTTGCACAGTGCTGTTTATCTGGAACATTAGAAAAAAATACCTATATATCTGAGCATGCATTTGCATTTTAGAAACTGGGTTATAAAGAGTTAGAAACATAAAATTATAGTACTTCAAGTTATAACTTTATACAACTGAAAATATGTATAAGCAGTTAGAAACACTTTTGTCACAATTTTTTCAGAAGCTAAAACTGTGCATCAGAAGTCACCTCCAAAAACTTTGTCTGTGTTTCACATGGGTCAAAACACAAGCTCAGTTATAAGAAAGTTTGATGTTCTTGACTTTACATGGGACAACATATAGATTCTTAAATCTCCTGAAAGTAAGGTAAAGGCCCAGTGTAGACAAAGCAAGCTGCTGTATCCAAACTATTATTTTATTCCACATATGCATAATTGGTTGAATTAATAGAAAGCTTTTGTTCATTGTAAGTACAAGGTCACGCATGAAATTCACTCCTGGTCTCTGGTCTTGTTCTTAGCCCGGTCCAGATTGAAATATATTTTCAGTAAAACAAGAAATACAAATGCTACTTTAATCCCCAAATAATTTACTTCTGTAGTCTTTAAAACACTACAATAAACACTTCAGACATTTTATTCACTATGGTACATGTTGTATTCTGTATCTTTTCCATTAAACCCCAATTATTGTGTATGTGGGATAAAATCTCCATGCAGCAGTACACAGTATTTGCTTCAGAGTGGCTAGTACTGATGAAACTAAGGGCACATGCACTTGTTGCAAATGCAACCCTTGACTTAACTGAAATCTCATATTTCAGGTGTTTATTACTCTTATCTTATGCGGTATTTTATTGAATTATTGGAAATTATTGAATTATTCAATCGAATTATTGAATGCTTTAATAACATTATTGATGGGAACAACAATGGGTTAAATTTGCAAGATGTACCATACCTGCTCTAGGTTTATGTTGGAAGTCTTTGATTAGATAATAATTATTTGAAATTTTTTTTTGGTCCAAAGTAATTTTGACATATAAAAGCTAAAGTATTTAGCTTTTTATTTAGCTTTTACAGAAGTAGGGGGTTAGGTTACTGTAAATAGAAGTGGAAAAACATTAAAAACTAGAATTCCGTGAATAAAAATACACTGGATAAATACCTATCAAATGACCTTCCAGTATAAATCTGAAATGCTATTTTCTCTGAATACCTACTTAGCAGCCAAAAATTAGCAGAGAGTGGCCCCTCTGTGCACTATCCCCTTTTGTAGTCAGAAAGAAGGGGGAAAATCCTGTATGTTATTCACTGCTATCTTACAATTTACACTAAGAAAAAGTATGTTTTTTGTTGCAGCCAGGTACAGCTCTTAAATTTCTGAAATGATTGATAGCTTCTGTTCTTCAGAATTATTCAGAACTATTTCCCAGCTTTTTCACTTTTTGAGGTTTGTTCTCTCCAAACAGCTCCCCTTTAAATCACATAAAAAGGCCACTTCTCGAAGTAAGTTAAGATGGCGTTTAAAAAGAAATAGCAGTTCTTAGCTGCTATTCTGCATTAGGATAAAAGATTGCACAACTGAATTGGTTTTTAGCCTTGATCCATTTTTAAATATAGTATGAATATTATAGCCCTATTAGCTTCTCTGAATTCCCTAGGCATCCCTCTTGTTGCCAGAAAGGAATTACAAATTGACAATGCAAGTTATTTTATTTTGTTTTCCATCTCCCTTGGAATTTGGAAATGTGTCTATTCTGTCCATGAGCTTTTTATCTCCTGACACTCTGATTTTTAAGTACTTTTTTTATTGCCTATAGAAATAGTAGGTCTTCGCTTTCTGCTCAGAAAAATAACTTTATGTAGCAAGAGTGGAATATTATACAAAAGAACCTACATACCAACAAATCTATGACTCTCAGTAATATCAAGCTTTCTGTCAGAAAATTCTGCTCTCGCTGCTTGTATGGACGATTTCCCTCTATCTCCTAACTCTGCTTCAAGTATATGTTTGTTTAAAAAACATCCTGATTTCTCTCATTCTTCACAAATAAGAAATGGAGACTCAGGGGAAAAGAGAATAAATAAAACACTTGCTAGGACATGTAGAAGCAGCCTGGTCCATGGAGAACCCATAGGACAGTATATCTAAGGGTCTTCTCTGAGGTCAGCTTTTGATTTGAATCATGAGTTTGGAGAAAATGCCTCTCTATTCCCTTATCTGGCTGAGGGAAATTACGTAACTTTGCTGGCCTACATATAGGAAATCAAGAGAGGATCCTGGGATGGAAATATCTGTGTATTTTGAGCTATCTTGTGGATAATTATCTGCTTCTGTCTAACTTTTTACATTCAGATTTCTAAGGACCTTTAGTTGGGAACAACACTTTCTCAGGAGGGAGTCAGGGGTAGCCAGATTACCTGAGGAATCTCACTGAGTACCTTCAGTTCAGTTCTGAATTAAGTCAGTGACAAGGGTTGGATAGAATAGCAAAACAAGTATTTAATAGTTAATTTAATAATTTTTAAAAACTAATCGGGAACATTTTTTTCTGTGTATGAGCTTCCTAAATGTAATTTATCATTATTTTAATCTTTAAGTCATGTATCTTATTCCATAAAATGAACTCATGGCAGAAAGAGTTTATTAACATTCCTCTTGTCTCCCCTGGAGCTGTCTGAGTACCACTCTTCCTTTCTGTTTATTTCTGAGGTACCCTTTCCCCCAAAATTAATTTGGTTTCTGAGATCTCTTTCTCCTCACCATTCCTGCAGGCTGGACTCTTCTTATGCTGCCTATGTCCTCCTTTTCTCCATTTCCTCTTTCCTAAATAGAAATTACCATATTTCTTTTCTTTGGTCTCCAAATCAAAGGAGGGAGGGACCAAGGGATGAAGAGAAGATGGGAAGGAGAGGAAAAAAGGAGATGAAATAACTGAAAACAAAGAGGGGGACAGAAGATGTCTGCTTCACATCCATGTTCTTTTACTGACCTAAAACATTTTTACTTGGTTTGAAAAGCAGGACATTTAACTGAATGGTTGTCACAGTGATGTTCTTGTCACTCGCACCTCAAGCCCAACAGAGCTGGTGCTGAGTGAAAACTGGCTTCCATGTCTGGGCTTAAGATGAGTTCTTGCAGAGAGTTGGCCATGCTTTCCAGCATGCTTTGTAGTTCCATGTTATTCAGATTTTTCCACTTTCCAGGATATCTCAGGCTTCTTATTTACGTGGACAGCTAGCTACAAATTATGACAAACTCGTCTGATAAAACTGTTGCACTCAAAATCCTCTAATACACATGGCAAAGGGAAGGAGCAGATTTTGATTTGCTGAAGTACGAGTGCTCACAGCTAAAACTGAATATAACTACAGTTGTCCCTTGAATACAGATGTAGATGGATACTAATTACTTACTGAAATGGAAGAAAGCAATCTCTGCATTTATGCATTGAGAACTAATATATTGTAATTTTTTTTTAATTCTAGCCCTATTTTTTTTCCTACTTTTATTCTTTATCTATATAATGGGTATTAAATTGCCACCTTGCTTTGATGGAGTCTTATAAAATACATTAAATCATTGTTTGGAGCTGTCTAATATTAATTCAATGAATGTCTAAAAAAAGTCTGAAGAAAGTGAGTCATTCTTACTGGTGAGGTCTTCAATGGGAAACTATATATAAGACAGGGACCCACACAGAGAAAGATAAAGGCTAAAAGAAGAAATATCAGCTGCCTTATTTTCCAAGTACAATCCATCCTCTTGTACTGAATTCTTGGATTATTCAGAAATATAATTATAGTGTGTGTTTGGTGCCATGTGGGATATGTAACCTGGGGCGAAGGGTAGTTAGCCAATGTTGAACAATCTGCAGTCTGGTATTTTGTAGCTTCGTGACATTTCTATAATGTGTAGTGGGGATTAGTAACTCCTGTTTTGTCTGTTTTATTCATTGAAGTGACTGTTCCTTTTAGGAAGGTGTACTGAAATCTAGAAATTATATCAAGTGAAGTCACAGTGTCCCACAATTTTGTCTCACCAGATCAGGAGCATACTGCTGTATTGTGCAATTTGTTGATAGCACTGGTCTGTTTGGACCAAATACCAGAGGCGTGAGGGACAAGGGAAACTCATAAGTGTTTGCCAAACTATTAGGAATAGTTTTTTTACTGCAAAGAAAAATTAAATTAGAAAAAGCTAGCTCATGGAGCAACATGTGAAGTGTCAGTAAACCACTTGTCTTGAGCTAGGATAGGAGGAGGCCCCAAAGGATCCCTAGTTATTTGTCAAATGCAGTATCCTTGTATGGAAAGGGATTGGTGGAAACACTCATCACAATAGCATCAGGAAGAGGGGTGCCAGAAAACGCAGTACATCGTGAGAAGAATAATCAGCCCCTTGGACAAAAAGCAGAGGTTTACCTTTATAGAAAAGGCTCTTGAAGACAAATACTGTTTGCTAGTCAGGATGGAGAGTTCAGAGGGCTATCTCAAGGTGCTAAGACTATGTCTATGAGACCAATATGTGACTTTAGGTTTCACAGCCAGTACTTGCTTCAGCTGAACACAAGTTACATCGTTCATTTCTCTGAACAAGCTTCTTCAGGTGGTGGATTTTTTCCCTTATATTCACTGCTAATAAGAGATTATGTCTGCTATTAGATACGCAACTAATTTATGGGCTGGTGTAAAAATGACATCTTCTGTGAGTATTTGTAGCTTCTAACTACTCAGGTATTGGTAGAAAACACAGAACTGTTGTAGTCTAATTACTGCTTTTGTGTTCTATCTGAGATAAACAATATGAGAACATTTGCAAAAGAGTGAAAAGGTGTAAATAAAGCAGAGAATGTGTACAGAAAGAAAGGTCACAATATTAGAACTGTTTCTTAAAATATGTGGGCTGTGAATAAGTTGCACAGGAAAAAAGAAGCAGACATGAAGGAAAAAAGCAGACAGAAAATAAGCAACTTGCTATCTGGCTTACACAACCAGAAATCTGATTTTGCATTTGTTTATTTTTTGGACGTGCTTGTTTATTTTTAGGTTTTGGAATTATAAATGTTATTCTTCAGTGGCAAGATACTTAAAATTTGTGGGCAAACTATTTTGAAGCCTGTAGTAGTTAATATTTTATACGAGATCCAGTCAACAGCATACAAACTGGTAGCCACTTTTTTTTAAATAGGTTCTGGGTTAGAGTTGCTGCATTATCCATGACATAGCTGGACCACGCTACATGAAATGATACTGTGTAGTATTAAAAACATGTAGTCAGGAATTGAAAAAGAAATACAAAGAAATGTAGTGAATCACTCTAGAGTGCACTTCTTGCATATCAGTCAGTGGCTACCCAGTTGTTTTCCAAAATGGAGCCTTTTCTGTTTAGATAAGGTTAGCATACATGGAATGTGTTTCTCTCATTCTTTGGACTCATTCATCAAGTTGAAAGGGATTTTGAACAACATGAATATTGTCCCTGCCCATGACAGGAACTAGATGATGTTTGAAGATTCCTTCTGACCCAAACCAGTCTGTGATTATGACTCTGTTAGAATCATTTAGTTTGGAAAAGACTCTTAAGATCATCAGGTACAAGCATTACCCCAGCACTTCAAAGTCCACTGCAAAATGATGTTCCTAAGTGCCACATCCATGTGTCTTCTAAATACCTCCAGGGATTGTGACTCAGCCACTTCCTTGGGCACTCTGTTCCAATGCTTGACAACCCTTCCAATGAAGGAATTTTTCTTCACACACAATCTAAACCTCCCCAGTGCAAGTTGAGACCATTTCCTCTTGTTCCATTGCTTGTAACACAGAAGAGACCGACTCCCACCTGGCTGCAGCCTACTTTTAGGTGGCTGCAGCCTACTTTCAGGTGGCTGCAGTAAAGAGCAATAAGGTCCCCCTGGAACAACTTTTTCTCCACACTGAACACCTCCAGCTACCTCAGCTGCTCTTCATCAGACTTGTGCTCCAGCCCCTTCCCCAGCTCCACTGCCCTTCTCTGGACTGCCTCCAGCACCTCAGTGTCTTTCTTGTAGTGAAGGGCCTAGAACTGGACACAGGATTTGCGGTGTGGCCTCACCAGTGCCAAGTATGGGGGGATGATTCTGAAATATCCTTTCTTCCATGATCTCTACAACTTTGGGTCTGCCATCATAACGCAGTTTGGAAGGATGTGCTTTTACTTCTATTCTTGTGGAATACTTCTTCCCAAAGTTAATTTATAAGAAAAATAGTCTGTTTCTGTCATCTCTGCAACACATTAAAAAAAAAAAAAAAAAAAAAAAAAAAAAAAAAAAAGAGCTTTGCAGTGCAGGCATGTTTTGCTGCAGTCTAGAAAAGGCATGGTAAATCAGTTTCCTCAGAATGCTAAAGAGCTGCTGGATCTCATGTATCCATTCAAATTTATGGTAGATTTTTATTTAGGAAAATCAGCTCTTCCTTCTGCTGGGTATATATAGCTATATCTATATCACTCAGTCTCTGGTGTAGCTAAATGCACATGTGTTTAACTTTAAATTAGCCCAAAGATGAGTGAAAAAAAATATATATAAGGTAAATTATTGAATTTTTTTTTTTCTGGGCAGTTTTGGCCAACAGCAGAAACACTGGACCAATGAGCTAGGGAGACCTTTAATCTCACCTAGTGTGGTCATACTGATGCTTCTGAACTGCAGGACCAATTCAGATTCTCTGCAGTGTTTCTGATGAGCAGGGTCTGCTTGGTGCTGAACACAGGCTTCATGGAGCAAACCAGTCATTCCTGAAGTCACTACATGGGAAGTGAAGCACATCCTAAGGTGATGCAGCAGTCCATGCGTGATGCACAGGATGACCAGTGGAACGATAATCAATCCTCCTTCGTGGGAATATTGACTTTCCTCTCCCAAATGGTTACTGAACAATAGCACTGTGTAGTGACACAAAGCGCATGGGATCGCATCACAGCGATCCGCTGGTTGCCGTGGTGACGGGAGTGGGCCCGCAAAGCCAGCCCCCTGGCTGCTGAGTTGGAAGGGATAAGAAAAACACAGCCCACTTCCCATGTGAAACGAATTACAAGAACAAGCAAAGGAAGAAAAGAAAAATGTCAACCCTTAATCAAATGTTCTCTTATTTTTAGAAGGGGTTTGAAGAAAATGGAGACCATCTCTGCTTACCTCTTGGGCCTCAGGGATTATTGTACAGGGCTAGTAATATCTCTGTACATACTGTGGAAATAAATCACAGAGGTTTTTATAAGAAAAATCACATGTAAAAGGTATCTGTGTGCAATGGGAGATGACAAAACCTTATTCAATCCTGCCATCCTTTGTGCTTGCCTTAGCAAACAATCTGTAAGAATATGTTAAAATGATTCTCAATATAACAACTATATTTGGCAGGCAAAAGAAATACATTAATTTTTAGCTAGAGAAAGGTAGTATATTCCAGTTTCTTATTATCTCACAATGTCTCTTACCTTTTAACCTTGCTGCACAGCTGCATATCAAAAGCAGCATGGTGGACTGTGAAATACATTTAAACATAGCAAATCAGTGGTATGTAGAAAACACCATCATTTTCCAGCATTTCTCATTCTTGGGAACAGCTTTGTATTTTATTATATTTAGTAATATTAAACAAACCAGCCATTTCAGTCAACCCAACAACCTCCAGTAACTAGCAGCTAGGTCCTGAAAATAGTTTGGGCATCTGACAGTTAGGAAGTGACTCTATTTCGCAGCACACAGGGGGCACTAAAAAAACAGCCAAATGAGGCCTCCAAGACGATAATAAAAACACAGTGAGTTGCAGTAATTTTGACTGTAGAGTTCCTGTTTCTGGGAGCAGAATGTCTGCTGCTGAATAGGCAAACAAGGCCTTGCATAGCTGAACAGGAAGGGAAAGGCAAGTAGAAAAAGGGTGTGCAATGCTAAGCAGAGGCCAGTGAGATGCTCCGAAGCAGGAGTTATATGTGAAAGTTTTGCCTCCACTTGCATCCATGCATCAGACACTATTTGGAGGCTGGAATTCTTGTCTTGCTCCCTGCTCCCTGGATCTTGACATGTGAATCAACCCTTTGGCTAAGGATGTCTGCTTAATTGTTCTTTCAAATTGAAAAACACAGGCATAAGCCTGTAGCTTAGAAGTTAGGATACTTGCATGAAAGAAAGTAATGAAATTTTAACTTTTTTTCTGCTTTTTTTTTTTTTTTTTTTTTTTTTTTTTTTTTTTTTTTTTTTTTTTGCAGTCACTAGATATAAACCAGAAACATTTCTAGAAACAGCACTAGAAGATTGATTTACCACAACCAGCTGCCACTGGTCTGAAGGATAATGTTCTTTCTGACTTACTGACTAAACCTCACAGCAATTTAGTTTCAGCAGGACCAATGAGCAATTCCTCCTCAAACCCAGACTTCCCTTTCCTAATAGTTGTTGCATAGTTTCCTCTGTTTTTGGGAAATTTGAGTATGAGAAAGGTAAATCTGATCTACCTTCTGCATGAATCCTCTAACAGGTGGGCTGTTCTATGAGAAAGCAAGATAAAGCCATTCTTCCTCCTTTTGACACGTTTTAAGAAAGAGCAGCAGCCAGTTCATGTTGTGCTCCTGTTTCTGCCTTGGGCATGCTCTGAGACTTCCTATCACATCAAGCCCTGATGACATTTCAGAGGAGGGCCTTCTTTCTAGACTCCCACAAAGGATTGACATGGTTTCCTAGCTGCTCTGTCTGCTCTGAACTGGGAGCTTGAACACCAGGCAGCCCACAGGCAAAGCCACCAGTGTGAGAAGGGTTCAGTTGCAGGCAGGAGGTGAACAAGTGCTTGAAGATATCAGTCATAACTTTAGGGTGTAAGTGTGAAAGCTTACGTGTTTTGTTGGGAATGTTTTTCTTGCTGCTATTTGACAGGCCACTTCTGGGAATAACCTATTTTTAAGGTATGGATCCTGCCCAGAATTTTAGTATCTTTGACTCTGTATTTTGTGCTCTCTGGGGTGATTTGGGTGGCTCACATTTTAAAACACATTACTACGGCTGATAAAAATATGGGGAAGAAATTACTTGTATAGGACACTCTGAGAGGTGAACTGAGTTTTTACATTTCACAGAATCATAGAATTACAGAATTATTGAATTATAAAATAGGTTGGAAGGGACCTGAAAGATCACATAGTTTTTCTGCAGGCTGAACAACCCTAAATCTCTTTAATAGAAGAGATATTCCAGCCTTGGAAGAGGAAGAGATATTCCAGAAGATATTCCAGAGATATTCCAGAGATATTTCAGATCATTGTCATGGCCATCCTCAGGACTAGAGGTCCGTGTCATTCTTGTGCTGAAGGCTTCAGAGCTGGATGCAGCACACCGGTGGAATCTCACAACAGCGGAGTAGAAGGGCAGAATCACCTCGCTTGACCTGATGGCCACAATTCTTTTGATTCAGCCCAGGATACGGTTGGCTTTATGGGCTGTGAGTGCACATTGCCCAGCCATGTCAACCAAACCCTTCTCCTCATGGTTGCTCTCAATCTATTCTCTGCCCAGCCTGTATTTGTGCTTGGGATTTCCCTGACCCACGTTCAAGGCCTTGCCCTTGGCCTTGCTGAACTTCATGAGGTTCACCTGAGCCCACCTCCCAAGCCTGTCAAGGTCCCTCTGGATGGCATCCCTTTCCTCGGTGTCAGTTGCGTTGGTGACAAACTTGCCGAGGATACCCTCAGTCCTGCTGTCCATGGTGCTGACAAAGATCTTAAACAGTGCCAGTCCCAGCACCAGTCCCTGAGGACACCACTTGTCCCTGCTCTCCACTTGGACATCGAGCCATTGACCACAACTCTTTGAATGCAACCATCCAACCAGTTCTTTACCCACTGAGAGGCACATCTGTCAAGTCCATGCCTCCTCAGCTTAGAGACAAGGATGTTGTGTGGGACAGTGTCAAATGCTTTGCACAATTCAGGTAGAGGACATCAGTTGTCCCTCCCCTATCCACCAGTCCTGTAACCACATTGCAGAAGGCTGCCAAATTTGTCAAGCTCAGTTTGCTCTTAGTGAAGGTATGTTGGTGGGCAACAATCATCACCAAATTTTATTACAAAAGTTAATTTGTTATTTTATTATTACCTCCTTATTTATTTCAATACCAGAGTGTTAGCTGGTTAAAACATGTTACAGAGTAGGTATTCAACATTTTTGGTAAGTCTGAAAATATTATCTTTGCCCCTTCTAGCACTCCACAGCCTTACACACTTATTGGAGAAAGGAATATTTTTCTGAGACTTTAGAAGTCTGTTAATTAGCTCACAGTAATATTGATTTTTAAAGTGGGTCCTTTGAGAAATTTAGCATCCAAGCTAAGCAGCATTTATAGCAAGTAATCTGAATAATGGTACAATAAAGACTCTCTGGAATTTTCATTACTCAAATGAAGTGAAATTATCTTCACAATATACATTCAAGACATTAAGATGTAATTTAGGTAAGTATTAATAATTATATTATTGAATTGTTATGACTAAATAGGTAGACAGAGTTGGGTCCACAGCATTAGTAATTAAGTGGGCCAAGTGTGACATCAGAGGTAATTTTTTCAATTGCCACCTTATCTGTGGAGTTAATTTGCGTGTGACAATTGTGTTGGTTGTAATGAATCAGTGCTACAAGGAGGAGGGATAAAAATAGCATAAATTCTTCCTACAAGAATCCTTGTCCCAGCTATCCATGTTGTTTAATTACCACTACACTTTAATTAACTATTCCTGTTGTGTGAAAGGTCTGTGACTGTATGATCATTTGAATGTCAATATTTGAAAAGCTTTGGATGGCACTGCTTGCTTCAGGTTCATTTCTGGAAGAGCTGAATGTGAACCAGAGGGAGATCTTTAAAGCTTAACTCATATGGGACTCAGGTCTGTAGGGACTCCTTGATAAATTGGCCCTGCTTAAATCACCGCTTTTTATGCAGGTTGCAAATTTGTACACAGAAGTGCTATCACCCCACCCTTATCTTTGAGTGAAATGGCCTTTTTTTAGTTAAGATTTTAGTAGTAGCTCATTTTTACTTCCTGACTAAATGACACTGACATGGCAAACTCTCTTTCAGTTTTCTCTGGTTTTGTGGGTTATTTAACTGCTAAGAAAGTCATAAATGTAAAGACTTGAAATAGAGCAAGGTGAAGATAGAGAATGAGTATCAATAGTTTTACAGCAAATTAATTCTGAAAGAATGTTATCAAATGATTATTTTGCAACGTGCTTGGTCCTTTCTTCCGAACATATTTTATAATCAATCTCTTTCTCCCAAGACAAAATTCCATGGTTCTGCAGGGGTTTTTCTAACAAAATCTTGTCAGGTTTTTAGATAAAATAATGTCTGCTGTATCTTAAAGAATCTGAAGTCTTTCTGACCTGAAAGTGGAAGTTGGACATTTAACTCCGTAATCATTCTTACAGACCTTGTTGTCATGTTAACAGTGGAAATACTAGTGAGAGGCAACCTTTTCACTTGTAATGAAGCTTGCTAAATTCTGGTCATTTGCCAGTTCTTGTTTGGAAATTAAATATGTGACACATTGCCTGAAATTTTTGCACTAATAAGAAGCAATGCTCATTATTGAAAGCTACATTTCTCTAGTCCTTTCTTGCAAGTCTCTAAGAAATAAATTATTTTATCTTATGGGAAAATTTTGTTGTGTTGAAAAAACCTTTTGGCTTATGATTTAATTATGAAAAAGAAAAATCTTGGTTATTCAGTGTGTTCTTAATTACATTGTGAGATGTCTTTAATTTGTTCCCAGCCAGACAGCAGTTTAGATGTCCACTATTTCAAGAGGATACAATTTGGAAGGATATTAGGGTTAGGTAGATGAGAAACAAAGCAATTCCAACTGAGGAGGCTTGTTTGAGTGAGCGGTTGGGGATGTGCTTTGTAGCAGTCCTTATTCCCTCACCAATATGCATCTGGGATTGGATAAAGTAAGAAAGAATAGAGCTTTTTGGTGCTTTTGATCTGTTTTCTGTCTCTGACCTCAGTCTTCAACCATGGGTAATGGAAGAACATTCCCATCTGCTCCTGCCCTGCTCCCACCTCTCTTATCTGAGTGAAAGGGATAATGGTACTCTTGGCTACTCCAGCTAAGTGTGCGACCCAGCAGATTTTCTTTTCTGTGCCAGGCCATATTTCCAGCAGCTCTGTAAGCTGAAGTATGAGGCCTGTTGCCCAGCTCCACTGAAATGCCCCAGCTGTGCTCCGGCAGTGCCAGGTCTCAGTCCATCAAGGTGAGGCTCAGTGAAGTACACTTTGGTAGAGACATTGGCAGGGCACTTCAAACAGCCACCAGACCTTGTTTGTCATACACATGCACCATGATCCTACCCACTGCTGTGTGCTGGATGCAACCTGTACCAGCTCCTCAGAGTCTCTTCTGATCTCATTATTTTGATGATGCAGCAGATTACTACATGGATGACTGGGATGGGGCAAAGAAGAGTGTAAAGTGCTCCCTGCACATTGGGAGTGATGCAAGCACTTCTGCTACCCCATCAACCCTGTACTTGCTTCAGAAGTCATCCTTCCCTTACCCACACCAATCCTGTTCTTTGTCAAACCAGTTTCCAGTACATCGGAAACATAAAACATTGCCAGAAGTTGTTGTTACCTTGTAGCACTTGGTATCTGCAGCCGACCTTGGTCTCAATAATGGCTGCACAGCAAATGACTCTGACCCAATCTGTTGAGCAGCAGCACTTACACAGCTTTAGGTACCCGATTTACTACTTTTCCTCCTCTGCTGACACAGATGAGCACCAAAAGAACTGGTTAAGTTGGCATTGCCAGCCTAAAGCCAAAAGTCCCCCAAATAATCTATTTCTTATGTAAGTCTTTTTCCTTTGCAGGGGAGAAAGAACGCTTTAAATTCAAAGTCAATTTGTTCTTTCTTTTTTCAGTCATTTTGTTCCCCGTAGCTCATCTCTTCCAACTTCAGTGGCTGAATTTCCAGAGAAGTCTAGTGATACATCTGCCAGCTATTTTAAAGCTTCTGTACCATTTTACTTAGGTGACAGAACCAGACATTAGAATTTTTCATGATAGTTCTCCAGCACAAAAAATATGTGAAGGAAAATTAAAAACATAGGTACAAAAGGAGGAATGTGAAACATACAGTCATGCCAGTCATTTTAATAATTTGTTCAATATTTTATTATCTTACGGGACAAATCTTCAGAGTTCTTTTGTTCCTGCAGAAGGTAGAATGCATATGGGTGCTTAGGTCTAATCCAGAATTTCTGGGAAAGACTGTATTTAGGTGGAGAATGCCAGAGGTGATTTTGTATTGAACAACCCAAATAAATGCCAGTGACATCTTTATCTCATAATGAATCATTATGCATTTTGTTCTGAACTCATTTATAGGAACTATCTCAGAATTTGGCAAAATTTCTGGGTTTTTAAAATTATGTTGTTTTTCATATGCCTCCAGTCTCCCACATGCAGTTTTTCCTTCATTCTTGAGCCCAACTGTTCTGTGAAACTACTGCCTTCTTGCTCAGGAGATTAACTTCCTGTGTGCGCTTACAGTGAAAAAGATGATGATCCTGGGAGTTGTGCAGAACCACAAATCTGGGGGGTGGAGGGTTTCAGATACACTCTTTCCTAACAGGAACTTCAGAAGCAGGATCTTTCCAGTTCATTAGACTACTATGCATTAATAACACAGGAATTTCAACACTGTAGGCTGAAGTGAACGAGATCTGAATCCGTCCTTGTATAAGTGATTTTGATGTGTTTTTATGGCTTTAATTCTAAGAAGCTTTCCTTCCAGCTAAGTTTTCCTATAGACTTAAGAAACTCCAGTATCACAAAGTCTCTTATGTTTTCATTACAGAAAGCAGAATAAGCTCAGTAGAAATTGCTGTCCCATATTTCCTGTTATAAGAACCTGTTTTGCATGTAAGCATATAAGAGTTCAATCTTTGGAATCAAATTCTCTAGGTGTCTACTAGGATAATTTCTTTTTGGTGAATACTTTGTAGCTCAACTTTTTTTAAGGATGAAATAATGTGACAAGGCAGTCTTGCATTCATATTCATTTTAATTACATTTACCATGTCATCTCTAAAGTTAATTGAGGTTACATTTGGCCCAGCTTATAATAGATGGAAGCTAAGAGCAGGGAGAGAATTTCTCCCCTTGTAGCAGAAGGAAGTTAGGTATTCGTCACTCTCAATGTAGAGCCTGTGGAAAGAGACTGGAAAAGCACAAGAGGAACAATCAGGAAAAAAAAATCAGGGAATAGGATTAAGGGGGCAATGTGAGCAGATACTAGGGAGACAGGACTGTGAGGGATAGGCTGTTTCTTTCTCTTCACAGATATTTCTGCAAATCAAACAGCAGCTTTCTACTGCTATGAGTTTATTCCTCTATGCTAAGCAGTAGTGGATTATACTGAGGATCTAAATTACCCTGATTTGCTCTTGTGGAAAGATGAAAAGTTATTTTAGCTCCATGGCAGAAGACAATAAAATAAAAAAAAGTTTTACAGGAGGGATGAGTGTCTGCTACTGTTGACACTTAACATTGACACAGGAAAGCTCTAAAACCTGAGCACATTCAAAGACAAGGTTGTTGCCTCATTAAATTGGGAACGAGGAGGCAACATGAGTTCCAGGCTTTCCTGAGTTTTAAATATTTGCTTTTGTAACCTTGACATACTTAAAAAAAATACATTAAATAATACATAAGAAAAAAAAATAGCAAAGAATTTAATAAAATAATTCTTTCTCTGTGATGCAGCAACTATGTGTAAATATTTTTCCTGTGCCTGTTAGTTTAATTGAGTTTTAAACATTGTAATATTTGAAGGTATGCCAAGGTTACAGGCACCAGTAAACAGTGATGAGTACACCATGATTGTGTGTAAACATCATGCAGTAATGAAGGTGAAATCTAAAAAACTGTTAAATGAAGTGAAAGCAGTAGCAGCAAAAAAAATAGATGCATTCATTAAAATGAATGGAAATGTATAGCCTTTGTTTTGGACTGGATCCTCAGTTGGCTCAGTTCCCTTAAATCCATTTATGCTAGCTGTTTCCAGCCGCTGGAGAATGCAGCCCAAAATGGATGGCTTTTTTCAAGAGTCTTTCCTGTATGTTTGCAGCCTCCTTTTGGTTACTTAAAAGAGAAAGGCAGAAAGAGGAAATTACAATTTTTATGTGTTTAACAGGGAGATGAAGGGGGTATTACCCCCATCTAATCACTATCACTGGTTGCACAGCCCATGCTGCAGGCATTCTTATATCAGGTGTTCTACTTAAACTGGCATCATTGCACAGCTTCTCCTTGTAGAGCAGGTGTCTGCCTGCCCTGTTCTGAATGCTGCACACAGATTGTTTCAGGGCATGATTTGCAGATTTGTAGTCTTAAATCATACCACTTAGTGTAAAGTATAATTTAAAATATTATAGCTTTGCAAGTTTTCCTCGATTCCCTTGAAAAGACATCACCTAGATTTTGCAGGGTACTCTGTGCAGTAGCACTTGAGAGTCCTCAGGGGTACACCTGTAAACTAATCAGTCCATCTGAAAAGAGTGGAGATTTAGCAGCTGAACAGAGTGAAGTCTTCAGTATTCCATGGTGATTTTTGAAAGGAATCCATGCTACTTTGGGACAGGAGATTTTATTTTCAGAAAGAAGTCATATCCTTTATTAAGCCCTGAACTCAGCAAAGCATTTAAGCATGTTCTGTTATGTGCCTATTTGCTTTTCATTTTGCCCCTTCTTAAGAGCTGTGCTAAGTCAGAAGCAGCAAGCCAAATGGAAAGATAGAGGTGAAGTTTTCATGGATTTGCTCACATAACACCTATTTAGTGATCAAATTAAATGAGCATGAGTAAGAATTCTTGCTTCTAGCCAGTTAAGTGTCATGAGACTCCAACAGGGCTAAGAGATCAAGACAGGTCATCTGTTTTTTCAGGTTTTGTTTTCAACTGTAATAGTTAGAAACTTTTTAAAAATAAAAAATATTTTTTAAAAGCTGAGTTGTTTTTTTTTTCTGAAATGATAAGCTCAAAAAAGAATACAAGATTGTCAGCAATCCTGACTTGATTCCTGTCTTCAATTCCCCTTTTGAGCCACTATCGTGCCTCCAATGCTTCCTTCAGTAGTCACTGCCAGATCTTTAGATCATTGATCTTCAAATGCTGGACTTACTAGGTGGTGTCAGACTCCTTGAATTTAGGAATTGTATTGCCCTGTTTGTGTAGCTCCTACTGCTAGCAACTGCTATGAAAAGATGCTTGAATTGTGGAGGTTTCTTTCATTAACTTTTCTGGGAAATTATTTTGTGTATTATTTGAACAGATGGTCTTTTTCAGCTATTTGAATGTTTGGAACTATTTGACCTGCCCACAAGCAGGAATATAAAAGCAGTGACAAGTAAAGTTAGGATTGAACTGGTACAGTTAAATGGGGACTGCATAGTGTGTTGATACCAGTCCCTTTCTTCATAATTTTACTATCAATGAACTAAATAATTTTATTTTCATCAACATTCCTCATCTTATTCTGTGTTGTTTTTTTTCAATCTGGAGAAAAATGAACATCATAAATAGATAGGTGAGGTAGGAGGTTAATTGAAACAATGGAGAGTTTCTGAACAATTTTGTAGTCATGTCCTTGGTTCCAAATGAAAGAGCATTCACATCTGGCATTTGGCTTGAGTGGGAGCTACAATTTTTCCACCAGCAGTGCTGCCAGCAGTGTAGCAATAGTCCATGGGTTCAAGCACCTGCCACCATATTTTGTTATTGTGAAAATGAATGCAATCATCAGTAATTTATTATTCTTGTCAGATGCTATAAGTTAAGCAAAGTGTTCTCTTTTAAATGTGACAGAAGGGCCTGTATCAGAGTATTGAGGGCATCTGTTAAGTTTTTAATTTTGTATTCCATCTTTTTTCCCCATTTTTAGGGAAGCAACGTGATGGAGGACCAGGATCTCTTGGAAATAGGAATCCTTAACTCTGGGCACAGACAGAGAATACTCCAAGCAATCCAGCTTCTCCCAAAGGTATAATTTCTGTTATTATTCAAGTGAGGGAACTAACCCCTGCAGTATTCACATTATTTAAAGCACTTTTTCAAATGGAGATAGATGTAGCTCTACTGGTTTTGTAGACACATATTTTGCATATACAAATATGGCATAAAATAATGTCAATGCATTGGACTCCCTTTGTATAGATGTAGTTGACAAAGCAAAGGAAAATAAAATCTGCAATTTGACATGATGGCTGTTTAGAATGAATTTTAATTACCTTTGGCCTTTCAGCCTAATTATAGACTGCCATTACATGTGTGCAAATAAGGCTGTCCATGAATCCCAGAATGCCCATCTTAACATAGGAGTTGCCCTGGAAATACTTTGCCCCTTATATAAGTACTCTTAAAAGCATTGGAGGAAAAATTGTTTTCCTAATACCTGCCTTTTGTGTGAGGTACAGAGACTTCCTGCAGGCTGCATATGTAATTTTCTGCTCTGTATATGAATTTTGCTTCTCACCTGCAGACAGTAAAACTTGCAGCCATTTTCCCAATCATTTTTAGTGCTAGCCAATTTAAAATCTGGATTTTAAAATCAGTGATAGAATATTCTGCATACCAGAATGCATCACTGGAGGCTTCTACTACCATTCCAAACAACAGATAGTGGACTTAGCATGAAAAATTACTACTTTAATTTGGAAAAATTTGTAAGGAGAATGAATGACAAATAGCAGACACCAGTAGGGCTCAGAAGGTTGTCACATGTGATGCTGATACTTCGTGCAAAATACTAGGGCAGGAATAAAATCAAGTGTAAAGTGCACTGAATGTTCTGGTAGCAGCATGTTGGAAGTATTTGAGGTAAATAGAGATTAGTCCACTTGAAATTTCATAATACTGGAGAATGACAAGAGTTATTAAAAGATTTTGCGGTTTAGACCATGGAGTGGATATTGTTGGAAAAGGCATTTTGATGCATCAAGGCTTCCTGGATGGATGACTTGTAAAAGAGCACAAAGGTTTCTTTTGTATGGGAAAATCAGAAGCTGTGAAGCAATTTCTGTATCTGGAGGTGATAGTCAATCCATATATGCTGCAGTGTGAGTCTGTGCACGGAAACACCAAAGATCATTAAAAAGAATCATTTTCCATGTACCATATTAGACAAATGAGATAAATGGTACAAGAAGTAGGGTATTAAAAGTAGCATTTGATGAATTACAAAAGACATTAAAGATTAATTTTTAAAAATTTATAAATTTTTCAGGAATACTATCTATCATTCAAACAAAAATTTTGCAATCTTTAGTTGAGCTCATAGCTGATGATGTATTTATACTGTTTCTCATGCTTCTTAGAGAGATCAGCTTTCATGTGGTCTTGTTAAAATTTTTCAAAATTAATGAATCGATTGTTAATATTTATTAACACAGGACAGCTTGAAGAATGTGCTGAATGAATAATGCTGAGATAGTTTTTAGCTTCTTCCCTGTTGAGCTAAAAAGGCAGCCCCTAAGGACTACATTGTTAACATGTCTGATGCAAGGATGTTACACCAAAACAAATGCAGTTGCAAGCTGAAGCTGTGCATCATGTTTCTCCACATAAATCACGGAGCAATGTAAGAGAGCTTACATAGTAAAACCACATAATTTCCTATATTAACTGAGTTCCATTGAAGGCAGATTATAGAGCCCAAAAATTAGGATCATGGGAAGTTTTATCTAATGTAACACACCCTTGTTGTATTCACAACAGCTTGCTAAATACATAAAACATTTTCACATCCTGCAACAAACCATGAAACATTGCTGTATGTCTATTTGTGTGTTGATAAGTTCAGCTCTGTCATCCTGCATTCAAAATAGTGCGTGCCATTTAAATATATTAAGACCTCAAACTGTAATTGGAGTCTCACTAATTTGAAGCTCATTAGATAAAAATTCTGTTTGTTTGTTTGTTTGTTTGTACCTCTTTTCTGTTCTTCATTTAATTTAAATCTTGATTACTCCATGCATTTTTTACTTAATAACATTATAATGATGTTATTTTTAGTTTTACTAATAATGTTCCTGAGATGCTTTTTTGCTCATATTTTGAGGTGGAAGTTAAGTGCTTTAAAAAACACCTATCAAGCAACAGTTCCTTAAAGCCCCAGGCAGCCCTGAATAAGTTAAGAGGGTAAAAATCAAGCAACAAATCTATCATCAAGGTCTTAAAATACCTTTTTAAAAAGCTCTTTTTATTGTTCTGATACATATTCATCTCTGCAGCCTGGAAATGCAACATGTATTTAGTAGCTGAAATTTTTTACTCAAAACTGCTGCCTTCCTAAAGAGTCATCATAAATTTCTAGATGTCAAACACCAGTATCCTGATTAGGAACCATTCTCTTGAGCTTGAAATGGTTTTAAATAGGGAAAAATACTCACATTTTAGCCAAAAATAGATTAATTAATCTTTGTAGTCTCTTATGCAGGTATAAAAGGGTATGTTTACCTAGGTTTCTCAAAATGTTTTCCCATTGTATTCTGTATTTGAGAAGAACATTTCATAAGAGGGAAAAATGGTGTATCCACCAGCAGGCAGGTAGGTTTGAAACATTTGAGATAGAATGCTTCATTCCAAAATACTCTTTATTTTTATTGGATTAAAGCTTGTAGCTCTAATTCTTGTCTTAACATAATTTAAGTTACTCAAGTTTCACATCAATATTAACTAGAGCACTTTATGGCTTATTTTAATAATATAAAGTTAAGACAGTCTGGTGGAAATATCATTTGCAAAATTAATTCTTGAAATGGAAATATTTTATACATGACATCAGTCTTAAAGCAAATTTCATAGCAGAGTTTAATATTGCATTTTAGATTCTTGTATGAAAAAATGAAATCAATAAATTTTTGGAGGAGGATTTTATATGCTTATTGAAAGGAAGTTCAGATATGTTGAGAAGTGAAGATAACATATAAAAAGATGCTGAAGCTGCAATTACCTTGAGAAGAAAACTAATGCTGAGAAAAGAATTGTGTGCAGTGTATGCTTAATTGGCTAAGAAAGTAATAACAGTCCTGGCATAAAATTTTAGTCACACTTAGGTTACATAGAAAACCTAAGGAGCATTGGCCAGATATTTCACATCCCAAACTTATGTGTGAGTGACTTCTCAGTGGGTTCCTCAAAAAGTTGTGTTTTTTTTAAATGACAATTATCCTAGGTTCTCTCAGAATTTATCTAAGAAAGAGGATTGGTTTTGTGTGGGATGCTCAGTGTATGGCTCCTTCTCCCAGCATATAATGGGAACACATGCTCTCATTTGACAGATGGAAGAAAGATGTTAGCTGAGAGCAGCTTTCTTCTGGCTTCAGAGCTATTCTTAAAGCAGCTTGTTCCTTCCTGCACAGAGAGGTCTCAGCACAAAGCAGGTTTGGGAATAGCAGTGGTGTGCAGGCAGCCAGCCTCTTTTCTTGGGTGCTTTGCAGAACAAGTAGGATTTGAGCAGGCTATGAGCACATCCTGGTGTTATAAAGCTCTGCTTCCAAAAGTGCTGGACTTATTACTCATATATAACACTCTTGTGCAAGCACAGCGAGTCTGGCATTTAGGAAAGCAGAATGACTGTGCATGTGCTCATTAACTATGCTGTGTATGTAACAGAGAAAGATTACATCATGTGATCTTTGCTGTTGCTATATTGCTATTGGCTTCGACACCCCAGAGCTCAGCAAGATGCTTGCAGTCCTGGTGTTTAATTACCTCCCATTTAGCACTTCCATTCCTAAGACGGTTTCCAAACTAGGAGATGCTGCAAAATGTTGATGACCTTTCTGACTGTGACTCCTTGTTTCTGGTCTGCTGGTAGTGAAGATGAAAAATGGGATTCAAAGGACATGCTTTTTACTCTGCTGTTTTCCCTGCTTCTTAGCCTCTGGGAATTACTTTCCTGGTTTGAAGGGAGACCACTCACATGCTCACTGTACCATTTGCAAGACCTTTAACTGTAAGGACAGAAAAAAGCAATTAGAATCCAATACAACACATGAATTTTTCAAGTCTGAAATACAAATAAGTAGTCTATGTTATTTAATAATGCAGCACAATAGGAAAGAATCAGTAGAAGCAATTAGATACATGCAAGCTATAGTTCTAAGTGTTTACTTCAGACCAACTTCAGACTGGTCCTACAGACCAAATGTCCTCTCCAAGCATATGCTTCAAAACTGCCTGATGAAAGCAGTATCACAAACATTTTCCTTCTTATCTGAGCCTACCAGAGAGCCACTCTAGACATGACACGCTGACATTTATCTGTATCATGTAGATAACAGTAGCATGCTGCTGGTCCTGCCACTGTTGCCATACAGGATGTCTTACTTAGCTTCCTGCTTCTTTTATACTTTCTTATTTGTGATTGGCTCCACAATATCTACTGGCTGCTCTGAGAATAGTCAGCAGGCAAGGAAATATGCTACATGAGAGGAAGTGCTATCCCCTTTTATTGGTAACAAGACTAGGATGGCAACCTGAAGGAGCTGACTTAAACTCTTTCATGAGATCAAAGGTCATAGCTTCCACTTAGTCCACAAATTTCATCTTTAGGTCTTCTTAAGATTACATTTTATGCAATGGATATGTCTGAGCTGTTGCATACATTATCACTGAATGACAGCTGTTGTTCCCTTGTCCCACATACTGTATCTGATGAAGAACTGGGAGGTTTCTTCATTCTGGATGTGGAACTGTTTCCATTTCTCCAGAAAAAAAGAAAAAAAACAAACACAAAATCCCCCAGGTGTGCGTCTGTTTTCCTTTAAATTGGGAAGACAGATTCCAACTGAAAAAAACATGGAAAGGATGGCTACTGCAATTCTGACAATCTTAGGTAGGAAATGCTGAATTCAGTTAGGGGTGTTCTGGACCTTCCATTGAGGCAAGATCCTGAATCAAGCCCTGCTGTGATGTAAATGTGCCTGTACTGTCTTTTTCTAGCAAGCTCTACAAGAAGACAGAAGGCTTTTGATTAGTGGAAAGAAAAGTTAAACATTAATAGAACAGCTTGAATAGTTAACTTTTAAATTATGTGACAGGCTAGATGGAATAGAAACCCAAAAAGTTTATATACAATTCTTCCTCACCTGCTGTGTCTTTGCAGACAGACGCTGTTTCACTCAGTGCCTTTCTACCAGCAGCACAGGCAAAGTCCTCTCAGTCCTTTGTCATTTGTGCCCATCCCCTGTGAAAGCTGCCCCTCTGCCCCTGACTGCAGGCTCAGTTACTGCCCAGGCACTGCAGGCACCAGCTCCATTTGGTGCCCCTCTTCCAGCCAGGCTCTCTGGGCTTCAGAACTGTCACTCTTCTGAGCCTTTTCTTTCAACACTCCAGAGGTGGAATGATCTCCTTTTCCAACTACATGACTCCAGCTGACCACATTTGTGAAGTACAAAATATATAACAGACAACTGACAAAGACAGGAAACAAAAAAAGAGCTGATATATCCCCCGTTACAACTACCCAAGATTTCTTAGCTAGATAGCTGATAGTTTCATATAAGTTCTCAAAAATGCTGCTTAAAGCTCTTCAATGGGCCAGCAGTGTAAAAGAAAGCATTATATGCTTGCTAAGAAGGTCTTCCAAATGAACACAAGCATAAATTCTCAGTAATCATAGCCACCATTTAAAAAGCTGTGAAAGTCAAGTAATCTCATCCTCCTTTTACAGCACATAAAAAGCTTGATTTTAATACATACACTAATCTCCACTGGATAGTGATACTTCCTTTAGAGAACATAGTACTAATTCTCTATCTGTCTGTGAAGATCAGAGAAAACTCATGGCAGTTCATGCTACTGAATTTACCTTGATTTTTCTAGTGCATATATAATTCCTTTGAAGCTCTATTTGAGTTTGTTTGGCCACCTTTCAGAGACAAAAAAACTCAAGTGCCTTTTATCCTGATGTAAAATGCTCTATTGACACAGCAGTGATATACTTTTTTAAAAGTCTGTTGTACAGATGGTCTCTTGTGAGGGATCTCTCAACCCATTAGAATACTACTTGACATTGCTATTTTATTATGAGAAACAACTCTTTCTGGCTTCTGCTTTCTATTCATTTCAAAGGCAGTGATACTAATGGTATATCAATAGGACCTAGGAGAGAAATCTCATATGGTTTGTATCTTCTTCCCTACTTTTTTGAATCACATTTTCTTAAACATTTCTTTTTCTCTAAATCTTTTGGGCTTCAATTCCTAGCCTTTTCCACAGTCGGCACATGAAGATCTTCTGCAGTGAAAAAGCTGACATTGGTATTGCTCTCTAAGCTACTGAATGAACTGGTAGTAGTGTCTGTGGAAGAACAATAGTGCCCCTATTTATGAGCAGTTAATATCTGAAACACTGTCATGACTTGCAGCTCAGAAATTTTACATTGATCTGAGTCAGTGTGCACCTTACTTGGATGCTTGACATCACTGGTGCTTGTGTTGTAGCTAGTGCAAAATGATTGAAATATGCATGGAAATGCACTCAGGAGGTAGGAGGGAGTTTTTCTTTCAAGAAATATTAATCAACAAGGAAGCCTACGGGGTTTCAATGATCTGTGAGAGGAGCCCAAGATAATAGTGCAGTATAGAAGAAAAGATACAGTCTAAGAGCCATGACCTGTTAATGAAGACTGGGGTAAGATGCAACTAAACTGTATCTCTGACAAAGTAAAAGGGCAGCACTTCCAGACAGATATTTCAAAGTGGTTTTATTTAAAAACTCAATAACATTTTATATGAAAAGCAGATACTATTAATGATATTGTCACATCTAGATAACCAATATGTCTGTCAGTAAGTATTTGAAAGGAAAACATTCAGGTAACTATGAATGACAATTAATAAAGTTGGTATTATTAAAAAACAGAAAGAGACTTTCCATATAAGAGGACAGATACTGAAATTTGATTAATTTTTATTCTAGATGCATTTTATAAAGCCTGTTTTAGATAAGAGAGTGGTTCTCTGTTAATGACAAAACAAAATACTGCTTTTGTGCTGAAACCAATAGTAAATATTCTAGTTATGAGATTTTTTTTGTGATAGTAGCAACTGTCCTGCCAGGGCAGGTGGGCTGGGAGCTCAGGGGTCAGTGGGCAGGGAGCACTGGGACAAGGTGAGTAGGTCAGGGACAGTGGCAGTGACAGCCACATCCCAGGGCAAATCCAGAGGAAATTCACAGGGATAAGGACAGGACAGGGTCACCTTGGAGGGTGAGTCTGTGGCTGAGGATGAACAAATGAGGGCTGGGCACAGACATACCTACAGCATAGTTCAGGCAAGTGTCAGGACATGGACCTGAGTTCAGATGCAGCTCCTGCAAAAGGTGGGGTCTGGCTAAAGCCCTGGCTAGACTTCTCACTGCTCTTCCTCACACAGATCTGATCCAAGGCTAAGCCAGCTGCATCACCTGCAGCATGGCTTTGAATACAAGCAAATATCTGGGAGAGGGAAAAAGCTTACAGAATCAGCTGCTACCCTACAACAGACCAGTGTATTGTCATGTAGGCTATTGAGTGACCCAATAACAGTTTTGTCTATTGGCACCAAATCTGAAGACTGAAATTGTCACATCCATTTCAGTTGTTCTCAACCTCTTGTTTATTGCACTGTTCACCTGTGTTTACTTGCCTGCAGCCCTTTGCAACTCTGTTGTAGAGAATATCAATTTTAACAATTCTTTTGATGGAGATCTCCAGGGGGAATTGAGAATTTAGAAACTTGCCATGTTGTATTTACTTTTCACAGAGGCTGAAGGGTTAGCAAAAGTACGGACCGGACTGCGTGGGTTTTCTCAAATCAGGAGGTCAAAAAAAGACATTTTAAAATCAGAATCTATTGAATGCAAAAATCAAATAGTAAGAAACACAAGAAATAATTTTCATAACGTGCCCTATCTGAATACGTTGAAAATTGTTTTCATGGTGCTTCAGTTTTCTTTGTTAGAGGAAGGAAACAAAAATACCTTATATTTTCCAAAACTCATGTGTTCCCTGTGGGCCTATTCCTTGTCTTCATGTCTTCTCTATACTAGATTTTTCTTCTTCCATTTATTGGGTTCTTGCTTTACAAGTGTCTATTTAAGCATACCCTTTTTAAAATTAGTAGGCCAGAGAGGAGTGATGCAGGCACACTGCAACATGAATATTCTCATATTCTCACATTTAATCTCAAAGCATTCTGTTTCTGTCACACTTCCATTGTTTCTCCTAAAGTAGGAATGTATATTAGTAGGCAAAAATGGGAAACTGGCTTTTACTATTCGCAGTCACACCTGCACAGTCAGGAGAATTTATGCAGAACCCATGATTTCTAACCCTCTAAAGCTTCTTAACAATTTACCAGTTCAGTGTATTATCAACTTAGCAGTAGTTACATTTCCATAGAAAGACAATATGTGCAGAATACTGTTGAAAATTGAGGCTATTTCATAATTTTTTCTACCTCATTCTACTTTTATTTTTGCCACTATTGTAGATTACTTTAAAATTCATTATAACAATGTGGTGTAACAAACTGCACAGGTAGAGACTTTATAAGTTTTATCTTTAATGGCTTTAATGAGTATCTTGAAAGTCTTCACTTGTGTCACTGAAAGGCAGTTGTGAAAGAGAAATTGCAGCTTTTATTTCCTGGCAGCTTAACAAAAGTCAGAAAAATTAGATGCCAGTGGTATTTCTTAGTTTTTTTTTTTTTTTATGAAAACAAGATTTATGACATTAGGTGGCTGTGCTTCTATATAGATGTAAGTGGTGCACTTCTGTGTATGTTATTCTGTCAATTCCATTCCAATAATATCTGATTCAGTTATCCTGTCTTAGGCAACTTAACAGACAGTGAGCAACTTAAAACATGTTAAATTCCCATGCCATGAAAAATGTGAGCAGGTAGAGGAAAGAGACTTTTTTTAAACCTTCCCTGGGGGTGGAAAAATATAGTGCAGGCTCAGCTGTTATAAAATAACATATAGCCTGGTAGAAAAGATAAATTAGGAATAATACAACCAAGACCATATATTTCATTTGCAGTATGATACCAAAAGAACCATTTCTCAGTCTAGTTTCTTTATCTGCTATGAAATCTGATGTGAAAATCTGACATTTTTGGGCAATAAGGATATCAATGTCTTTTTTACCCTTTTGCCTTCCCCCACTTACGGATTCTCTGATGTCTAGAAAGAATTGAACTCCAGCTACAGTCTTGGTATACACTCTGTTGTAAAAGGCAAGATTCCACAAGAAAAAGATGCATCAAAAAACAAGTTCTATTACTGCCTAATCGCAAAATTGTTTCATGTTGTACTAACCATTAAAAGACTGTTGATCAGAGAAGAAGATAACTGACCCAAAGAAAATAACACATGTAACTCCTGTCTTGAAAGGTGTTTAATGGGTATCCCCAGTAATTTTTGCTCATCCTTGTTTTGCAGATGAAGCAGATCGGTCACGATGGTTACAATCCCTCCTCTGTAGCTGAATGGCTGGATTCCATTGAACTGGGTGACTATACCAAATCCTTTCTAATTAATGGCTATACATCGATGGACCTTGTGAAAAAAATATGGGAGATTGAATTAATTAATGTAAGTTGATTAATTTATAGCAGCAGTTCCTCCCAAATACATTATATAGTACTTGGAGTACATCAAGGAGAACACAGAAAAGCAATTTGCACTACAAATGCAGTCATCAAATGCTCTTAATGACTACACCTTTCATGCCTGTACCTGGGTTGGCTGTGCCCTTTGCTTCCATTTACTTTGCCATTGTCTTTAGCGTGGTATTCAATCAGCATGACTGTGTTTGCCTTCAGGAGGCAGAATGACATTTAAAAATGTATTTTGGGAGTTTGTAGCTACAAAGCACACAGCTTCAGCTGAATTAGACATAAAATAAGGAAACCTTATAGTTAGTAAGTTATTCTAAAATAACACTGTTTTTTATTTAATTATCACTTTTGCTTCAAACTTCATTTACATGACTCAGTTTAATTAGATGTCCACATATAGGCAACTGAAAACTTTAATGTGGACTGTGCTGTAGGGTAATTTGGAATGAGAGGAAGTTTGTGCTGTTATAGTGAAGTTTGTAATGTTACAGTGAAGACATTGACAGTACAGCTCTGCCAGAGGAATTTTCATGTGAGCTATGTTTCTAAAAGTGAGTTGTTTTCTCCTATAAAAGATTGGGGATTGTAGCTTTGCTGTGACTTCTGAAATCAACTGTAATGTCAGTTTATATTAACTTTTAGAGCAACCTCTACATGGAGAGAAGCCTGATATCATATATTATTGATTCTTCACAGACAAAAGGCTCTGCTCTTCCTTCAGGTATAGGAGATGCTACATCTGATTAGTGCCGGAGTCCCAGAGCAGTCCAAAGGCTACCAGTAACCACAGTCAATCAAGCATAGGATAAAGCAGCTGGTGTAGTTGTATGCTAGGCAACAGTTCCCACTGTGTCCCAGGCGGGAGAAATGAGGAACCTAACCATGGTGCAAAGCCCTGTTGCTGCAGAAGGCACAGGCAGCTGTAGCCTGAGACCAGCATCTAAATGAAAGAAAAGCATAAAAGGAGTTATTTCATATTAGTTGGAAGACAAAACCACTGAATGTTAGATTTTCTTTTCTTGCTGTCACAATTGATATTAACTAGCAGAAAAATGCAGTGTAAGGGCCAAACTCTGCCTCGTGTGTTTTGTCTCATTTAATGTATCTTGTAGGTACATAATTGAAGTCAGGATATGATTGATGCATTACAGATGTCTACTGCTAAGCTTGTTATAACTGGGATTCTTTTTTCTCTAAATTACTGGAATTTTAATAAGAACTGGAGACCCTTTGCCTCAGAAGCTAATATAGGTCATCAATCAGCACTGAGTTGAAAAAAGTAGAAGATTCTGCTCTTGTTTTCTGTAATTTTGCGTCCCATTTTGCCACAATCAATTTGGAAACAAATTACCCTTTAGCTCCCCCAAGTGGATCATTAAAATGTCATTAAAGGTTTGTGGTTTGATTCCAAACTTGCTTAAACTGATGAAAAGGGGAGTACATGCACTGAAGTTAACAGGAATACACTTCTGTAAAACTAGTATAAACCAAACTAACTTTAAAGCTTAACATTATGTTCAATTTGAAGGTCTGTACTTCTTGGGAAAACACCCCCTTTTTCCATGTGTTGCAAGAAGAAGCTGTTTAATAGTTGTATAGTACTTCTATAGATATAGGAGTCTATAGATATAAGATTATTATATATTATATTATATATTATATATTATACATTGTATATATATTAATATATCTCCATAGATATAGGAATCTATAGAGATATTTCCACCTGATAGGTTTGAATTATATTGTTCAAGAGCAGAGTTTTGCCTTATAAGAATTGCTATTTTAGTCCTGCCATATTTGATTCTCCCCAATCAGTAGGAGCTCAGTGTAATGATATTATGTTCACTGAGAAAATCTGTAGCTTAGAAAAGCATTTACTATTACTGTTTTCTTTCATTTGAAGGGAATCTTTCAGAAATGGACAAGAAATTGGTTTGAAGCATTGTGCAGTCTGTCAGAACGAGATACTTAGCTCTAACCAGCAGGCCTGCTGTCTGAAATTGATTTCAAAGGTCTCACTTCTTCAGTTGATGGCAAAGAAAGCTTATTGCAGAAAGCTTTTCATAAAAAAATGCATAAAGGTCAAAGCCACTAACTCAGGAACAGGACTCTTCTCTTGAGTAGGTCAAAATCCAGACGCTTGAAAAACAAGAAAAAGAAACAGACTCAGAATCATAAAAATATTTCAGAGTACCCTCAGTTTGGAGGCTCTTGATGCTTAAGTTGTAGATGGAACAAGAAGTTTAAATTAAAGTTATGCCTAATATGCAATAAAGATATATCAAGGGCTACAGAAATTATAACGTCTTCATTTCAGCTTTTTAAACAGTTTCAGCCACTGAATTTGACATGAAAGCCATACCTAATTTGCTTCAGGGAATCCCTGTGTTCATATTTGGCACTTCTTTCCATATAGCTATTGGAAATCAACCATAGGTCCTGGAGGGCTAGAAACAGGTTTGGTGCTAAAGATAGTATCTTCTGTTTGGATCCCTCACTAAAGGAAGGAGGTTGAGGTGCTGGAGCATATCCCAAAAGGGCAGCAAAGTTGATGAAGGGTCTGGAGCACACATCCTGTGAAGGGCAGCTGAGGGAGCTGGGGTTGCTCAGCCTGGAGAAAAGGAGGCTCAGGGGAGACCTTTTCTCTCTACACCTACCTGAAAGGAGGCTATAGCAAGGTGGAGGTCAGTCTCTTCTCCCAAGTAAAAACATTAGTATCAGAGGAAATGGCCTCAAGGCTCATATTGAATATTAGGAAAAAATTCTTCACTGAAAAGAAAGAGTTGTCAAGCACTGGCACAGGCTGCCAGGGAAGTCACTAGGGTTGATTCACCATCCCTGGGGATATTTCAAAGACATGTAGGTGTGGCACTTAGAGATATGGTTTAGTGGGACCTGACAGTGTTAGGTTTATGGTGGAACTTAATTAACTTCAAGGTCTTTTGCAACTTAAATGATTCTATGGTTAAAGTTATCCTTTGTGATTTATCCTTTATTCCCATAGGACACTGGAATGATCAGAACTTTGAGTCTTGTCTTCCTAAAAAGAACATGTCTTACTTCATTTCCAACACAGTTTCATTATTCTTGTAAATTCTCATCTAGCTAAGCACATTTAAAACCACTGTGAGGAGAGCACCAAGCAGGAGAATGTCTGAGGCACTGGTGGGAGAGGCCATCTTCCCTCAGCTTCTCTGTTTCCCCAGCCAGCTCTCTGGCATTAAGAAACAAATTTCATATTCAGCTTCCTAAAACTTATTTCAAATTATTCCAGCAAGGTAATGTCATCTCTGACTTACGTGCTAGTTTCTTTCAAACTTTTATGTGTACATAGAGCATGCGTTTCTTCAGCACAATCAAGCAGCAATTTCTAAAAGCATTTGAATCAGAAGAATAATTTTAAAAGTTATTCACTTGTGTTTCTTGTAAGCTCCCACCAGCATTCTCAGTCCTTCTTCGACAAGTCAGACTTGGAAATTTAGATTTTGTTTCACTAATTAATTTTTTCCTTTAGATAATTTAGAATTTTCCCAGATCCATTTCCTTCTGTGATTTGCTTTCTGGGAAGCATTGTTCTAATTTTCTTATCCTGGGATTGTAAATATTCAGAATGTTTTCTCCTAGATTAGGATTTCCCAACACTTCTGCTTTTGTCTCCCAGGTTTCTTGGCTCATTAGAGAGATCAGATTCTGTATCCTGATTCAGATATAATTTATTTAATGCTGTAGCTTTGAGGAACTTTTCTGAAATACATATCATCTGCTGAAAAAAATGTCCAGCATGTTCTATATCCCCTAACCCACCTGTGCACCTGTGCTTTGAAGTATAAATGCTCTTCTATATGACTAATCATATTATCCTTGTCTGTTATTCTAGAATACTTATGTAACCCTTCCCCTGTGGGACTTGCTCTCTTCAGGGAACTTTTATCATGGAGATTCTTCAGGCAAGATATAAACACCTTAAAAGCAGAAAGCAGATTATTTGTCGTATAACACATAATACTTTGTAGGACTAATGAACTAGGCATTAAATCAACCCCCACCAAATGAGTCACTCAGTATAATGGGCAAGTAGTCATCACTCAGGTAATAGGAGAGCTGGCCTCTGGGGCTCACTGGAACAGGCTGATCTGTGGTAGTGCTGAGCTGCTATCTTCTGATTTCCCTTTCTTTTTTCTCGTTAGGATTTTATGCCTCTTCATGTGAGTGTTGGTCCTTAAATCCTTGAGGTACCAGTTTTCCCTGTCTCAACAATCTTACTTATGTCTGCAACTTTACCTTTCTTATCTTGAATGCTTCCAGCCTGTGCACTCTCTCACAGCTCCCTCTCACGCCCTAGCAATTTTCTCAGAAGGAAACTGAGAACAGTAGCACAGCTGTGCTGTACTGAGAGTAGGTCTGGAATCACAGATAGTTGAACTCCTGGGAGGAGGGTTACATGAAGTGGCCTGGTTTACATTTCTTCTCAATTAGTTCATGTTGCACTCTGAGCTTCTTTTCTTATACATGCTTCTTTCACATGGATGATTCAGTCTTTTTCTTCTGTAAAATTAATCTTTATGTTATGGTTCAATTACTGTCCAGATTTTGAACCTTTTGGGAAATGTCATGGGAAATCTCTTCCAAATTGCACTCCTGGTTTCTTTTAGGATATAATGACTGCTGTTCAGGATCAGAGCAAAAATATCAGAGGGAGAAATTAGTTACCAATGGACTGTCTTCCATTAGTTTATAGCTAAATACTTTGGACCTTTCACAAGATCGCTGATGAGTCCCACAATTTAATGGAATTATATACTGTGTAGAAAAGTGACTCTTTAGTTTTGTTTAAAGTGGGTGCATGATTATTGAAGCCCATGATATTTTTAATGTAGGAATGAAAGAGCCTAACAGCAGCCATAGTGAAGCTGATCAGTGGGTCTACCTGACCCACTGTGGTGTTCATAAAAATCACCATAAACAGAGCACCAGGGAAAGCTACATAGCAAGCATATTATGAACAAGCATATTATGAATTATTTGCATAGTGTTGTAAAATGCAGGCGAACCCCATGGGAAGGAATGATGATGTCTGACTCAATTCAGAAGGTTGAATGATTTCTTTGTTATAACTATGTTATAATCTAGTAATATACTATATAAAGGAAGATACTAAAACTACATACTGCTTTCTCTACTCTTGTATTTAACTACTAACAACTTGTGACCCTCTCTTGAGAGTCTAGACACAAGTGGATCTGATTGGCTATCAGGTCCAAACAATCCTCACCAGAATCTAATCAAGTAATCACCTCAAGTAAACAATTCTCTAAGCACATTCCACATGAGAAAACCAGAGTAGAAATAGAAATTGTTTTCTCTTTCTTTTTCTCTGTGTACTTCTATGAAAAATTCCAAGAGAGAGAGAGAAATGTACTTACCACAGCATAGCATTCTTAAAATAATAGTTTTGAGCTCAAGGACTCCTGCAATTGGGCCCAACTGGTCCTTGACTTTTTAATCTTGAAGAAGTTCCTATCATCATCAAGTTTTATGATCTTACTGCTAGTCTTCTTCCCTATAGAATGAATAAATATATAGAGCTGCCAAGGTTCATTCACAGATCTCTGGAGGAATTCCAGAAACTAGAAACCTTCCACCTTGAAAACTGCAATATCTCCTGCAGTTTCCTGGTTTAAACAGCTATTTCTCCATGAAAGAACCTCTTCTTATGGCTTAATGTCATGACTGCTCTTTTGTGGCTTTTGGGGTATTTTTTGCAAAAGGGTTTTAAGAGTGGCTTCATCAAAAAGCTTTAGAAGTTCAGGCAAACAAGCAGATCAAGCAAATTGTTAACCTTCACTATATGATTTTGACTGCTTCAAGGAACACCCATAGGTTCCTGAGATATGAGGCGTCCTTACATGCAGTCACTTCATCTCTTCTTGGTTGTCTTTATTCATGTGTGCATTATTAGTATGCATTTTTTAATTAGTACTATTTCATCTTGGACAGGTGTAGGGGCCAGTATTGCCATGGATCTTCCATGAAACTATTCTCAAAAACTGACAAAAATGACATCAATTTTGCCAGTTTCCAGTCCTCAAATAACAAGTTTTTAAGGGAAGAGTTGCACATTGTTGCTAGTAGCTCATCAAATTCATCTTTTAATTCCTTCTCTATTTATCTTTTCTGTGCTATGGTTCATTTGACACACTTCTATCATTTCTCCTGTCAATGGTCTCATTTGCAAACCAAAGAGTCTTACATCATTTAGTAATTTCAGACATCCAGAAATCCTTGTTCTGTATCTTTCTGGTCCTTCTCTTTACAACTCCAATGCAGTCACAGAGTGGCAGTGATACATGTCTAATTTCAAAGTCAGAATTTCTTTATGCATATCTAGCTTGAACAGGTTATGGAAGTTATGGAAGCCACTGTGTTGAACTTAGTGCTCAGAGCCCTCATGAGGCCTTAGCTGACTAATGCACCTACAATATCTATGCCGCCTATAGTCTGTGCTTAAAGAACTTAAACATAATGCACTTACTGCATTCAGATACCTTGATCAGGTTAGTGTCTCACTTAGCAGCCTTTTCATCTACTCCAGCAAAGCAGATTGTCACTCCACAGTTTGGGTAGTACACACCAAATGGATGGATTTTGTACCGTACTCACTTGACAGCTGTATTTCCCATGCTATCTAGCAGGAAAAGATGTCTTTTTTTAGAAAGGCTGTCCTTCAAATTCTGTTTGAAAAATTACTCAGTGACTCTTCTTCTTTTGTTGTTAATTTCCTGAGTGTACCACTCTTCAGAGACAGTTTTGGGAGAGGAACAGAACGTACTCTGAGACATCGCAACTCCAGAATTACAATTCCTGTTCCTTTTCCTCTCTGCTTCAGAGACTCCTGCTAGATTTCATATCACTGAAAAGAGTGTTTAGAGACACAGTCCTTTCTGATCTCCCAGAGACACTGTTGATTGATAAAGATGTCCACAGCTCTTCCTGTAGCTGCTTTCTAAATGGCACCAACAATTTTGTTAGTCAGAAGAGCTTTCAAGACAATGTGGCTGCACTAGCAATAGGCTGTGGGATCTCAAGTTATTAGGTATTTTATTAAAAATATTTTCTAGAGTTGTGGAGTGTAGAAAGTTGTCTGTATGACTTTTTCTTTGTTCACTCTTTACAAACATTTGGAAGCATATTACTAGTGTACTTGATTAAGTTCTTGAAGTTAATTTGTGTGAGCCAATACTTCTTTAGACACAATCATACTGATGTAGTGGTGCAAAATGAAAAGTCTTCTATTTCAAAGTTTCTAAGTAGCATAAAATTCTTGAGAATGTCTGATATCCTGCAAAAACAAAGGAACTCTTTTACTAAGAGTTCCTCTTTTACTAAGGAACAGATATTTCTAGCCTTTGAAATTTTAGTGTGAATCTTTAAAATTCTCTGCCGGGCAGACTGAACTTCAGGTCTTCTCACTCATCAGTAGAGTAGTAACCTATGTATATGATGCATGAATACATTTTCTTCTACATTTATGGTGGGTTTTATATTAAATAACTACAATTTTGAAATGGGTAATGGACAAACTTGGTTTATTTGAGGAAATATGAATGAAAATTTCAAAATCTATTTAAATTCTTTGGCTTAATTTGCAAAACTCTCCTAATTATGTTAATGAGGATAATTAATATAATTAATTATATAGGACCAAATATTAATCATTCTTTTGACAACAGAAGAGTTGTTTGTGTTTTTCATATCAAAAAGTTTGAAGATAAGTATGGAACTGAATAGCTTTCATCATGATGCATAACTTCTTCATGAGGTAAGATGTAAATGGACTTGTTCAGTTGCACCTGCATTAGTAGGACAATGCTGTGAATTGGATTACATTCATATCTGTTGACCACTATAGTTTCAAATACAAAGGAAAACACTCTAAATTACTCTATTTGCCTTTGACACTGAATCAGTAGGTTCATTAAATGTACCAAAAAAGCCATGCAATAGTATACAAATAGCATTTTTTTCCTGTATACTGGGGTTATGTAGATTTCATTTATCCAGGGCACCCACAGAGGTCTCAAAGTAGTTTTAATAATGCATATCTGTTTCTTTTGCAATAATTAAATACGTACCAATTGCAATCATGTACTAAATTTATTCATTTGCATCTTGCATTTGAAAATTATTCTTTCTGCAGTCAGACTCTTTCTGTTTTGAATGCTGATAATATCTCCATAATTCAGTTCCTAAATTACTGTGGATGTTACTTATAATTTAGAAACTGTTGTTATGTTGTAGTATTGCAGTGGCTGTCTCTAGAAAACTCATTGGAAGCTCTGTATCCTCAACAAATCCATGTGACAGTATTTTAACTTGGTAACATGTTTAACTCTTCTGTACAGTTTCTGCATGTAACGTTTTGCATAGGTAGTGATCCTACAGCCTTGGAGTGATTTGATGCGCAAGCTTCCATCTGTTCCTCATACTAAAGAAAATACTTTTAAAATACATCATTCTCTTTCCTCTATACTCTTACTTGCAAAAGAGCTTGAGATGACATAAGCCATGGCAACTCCTTTAAACATCTTGTGTTTACCTCTTCCCACTCCTGCTCTGGATCCATGGTGGTGCTCAGACTTCAGAGCAGTGGGAGAAGGGAAGGGAAGGGAAGGGAAGGGAAGGGAAGGGAAGGGAAGGGAAGGGAAGGGAAGGGAAGGGAAGGGAAGGGAAGGGAAGGGAAGGGAAGGGAAGGGAAGGGAAGGGAAGGGAAGGGAAGGGAAGGGAAGGGAAGGGAAGGGAAGGGAAGGGAAGGGAAGGGAAGGGAAGGGAAGGGAAGGGAAGGGAAGGGAAGGGAAGGGAAGGGAAGGGAAGGGAAGGGAGGAATTTGCACTGTGAACAATGTCATGACATTTATTTTTTTGGTAGCATAATGATTCTTTTCTAATCCATCTGATGTAATTTTGTACTACAAGATATTTACATAAAAGACATTATATAAATACTTTGAAGTAATTTTCCTGATTTTATTATTTACTTACATTATGGCAATAACAAAAAATATTGTTTTCTGATTAAAAAGTGATATTAAAACCACCATGTTTGATTTGTAAATCTAGCCATTGAAATTTGCAGATAGCAATTGCTTTTCCCTCCTTTCTGAGGCAAACATTTGCTTTTGAATTTTTAAAATCAGAACTTCCCCCCCTCTTTTTATTTCATTCCTTCTCTTCCCCCACACTCTCTTCAAAACAAATTATAATCAGGTAGTGATTGGCAGTCATTTTTAGCACTAATAATCAAAGCTGAGCAATTTTAGCACCTATTGTGTTCCATCTGCAGGATCATTTTCTTGTCCTGTAACACACAAGGTAGCACAAATGATTGATTTATTTTAAAAAATTATCTTGCATTATAAAGCAACTTGCTCTACCTATTGCCAGAGAGAGTACTGTTCCTGAAGTATCCTAACAAAATCTCTCTCCATTCAGGGAACAAATAAATTGCCTTATCATTTGATTTTCAGTCTAAAATCTCAGTGTTCTTTCAGAAGGTTCATATTTCAAGTTTCAGAATGCGATCTCCTTTCCAGAGAGTACAATAGACTTCTTATTTCCTATAAAACTCCTGGAAAATAATCTCTTCTGCCAGCCCACAAGTTCTCTACAAAAACAGATAAAATACAGACACTAAATATTTTGTTGTCCTAGGCAACAACTTGTTCTGCCTTCAGTGGCTTAGAAGAGACCTAAATAAAGAATTATATTTTGCCAGCTTAACCTTTTAAGTGTTGATGAGCCAGCAAGGAAGTTGGATTTCCATTTTAAAATAATGTCCTTTTTCAGATCAAGCTGATATTAATTTAGAAATTTTATGCATATCATATTTTGAATTTGACCTCTGAAATGTGCAGGCTTAGGCTAGCATCCTTCATTACAGCAAGAATCGTTGATTGTAGTAAAAGATAAGTAAATAATTTCATTATGGGTATTTTATTTTGTAGACAGTATTTGTGATATTTGAGCTGGAATAAATTGTTTGTTTCAAATGCATGCAGTTTCTGCCCACAAAATCTAGATCTCATAGTTTTAGCTTAAGGCATTTTAAAACAGATTGTGTTGATTGAAGGTCAATACAAAATACTTGAAGGTGATGATACATAAAAGCCAACAAGAACATAATTGTGTTAATGTTTCAAACTATTACTTCTGCTTTTACTTTGAAGCAATTTGCAGTGATAAAAAATCACAAAGAAATATCTCCTTTTCATAGAAATAAAGCTGCAGAATTTATTACATAATTTTTTTAAGGACTGCAGTACCATTTTGGTGCTTTTCAAAGAATACTGTGCTCAGTAGTGTTCAAAGGAGAAATAATTATTCTTTAAAATCTTAAATCTTTTTCTGCTTCTGCATTACTCTATAGGATATTGTGAGGGGTTGATATTTCCAGTTAAAATTCCCAAGTGTATCAGATCTTGGCTAGCATGATTTATCTTCTGCTTGCAACTGATTTCAATAGCTGAAGGTAGAAAGGACTGAGTGGCAGTCATTTTAACTATAAAGATGTTGAAGATCAGAAATATTTTAGAAATATTTTCTCTCTATAGCAGATTTTGTTAACATTCTCAGGTGTGAGAGCCAATGCAGTGCTGTGCCATATAGACCTATCAGTGTGATTAATGTTCCAGAATTAGGACAGCAGCCTTACCTGGGTCTTTTGCTTGATTCTCCTGTCTCATATTGTTCAGAGCTACTTTGGGTACCTCTGCAGTCCACTGCATTTGTACCATACAGAAACAGCCCTGGATTTCAAAAAAGACTGGAAAGTATTATACCAAGATTATTAATAGAAGTAAGGTAAATTTTTTTCAAAATAATAAAGTTGAGAGGAAAGGAAGGATTAACTCAGCTGTAAAAAGTTCTGTTGCAGCCTACAGCCAACACGGCTTGAGTCCTTAAAGTCATCTTCAAGGATTTTTGTCTTTCACTGTTTTTAACTTTCAAAGGAATAAGGTTTCAGTCACTTTCCATAAAGGGCAATGCACAATTCTAATAGCTGTTGGTGCCAAGAAATCTGCCATATTTAGTTTGCATTATTTCAAAATTAAATACCATTTTCTCGAGTTATGAATTTTCTATAGATGTAAATAACACACTGGCCCAAATGTTTACATCCTCAAAATAGTTATTGGCAGGTACCTGTGATCCCTTTCATAATGATCAAAACCTTGCAAGGTTATGTACATTTAACTCCTGATTTAGATTCCTGCCTCAGATTGTACTTTCTTACTCATTGCTTATTTTAAAGATTGTTCTTTGTACCATGTAGAGATCTTGAAAATACTGTACTCATCCAAAAGCAGTATGTATATAGATTTGAATGCATTTCAATAATATGAAAAATAATTTGAGAAAATGCGCTTAAACTTGTTTTTTTTTGTGCAATGATGTTCAAAATGTTATTCAGATAATGAATTACAATATAGCTGTTACAAGTCTGTAAGTCTGTTAATAGGAAATTAGAAAGCTTTCTAGATTTCTGGGGTTCAAAACAGAAAATCAGTTTCAAAATCTATTAGAATGCCTTATCTGTGCTTTTTCAATCTATTAACTAAGTGCCTGATTCAGATGCACTAATGACAGAAGCTACTGGAAAAAATATAGTTAGACTTTAGTTATTCTTTTCTTCACATATTAAAAGCTGGATCAGAACCTGTCTGAGCTAATCAGGTTGTATGAACACAACTTTATTCAGTAAAGGAAAGATATATATGAGTTTTCCAAATGGCATTTTTTATCACTCTTGAGGCATCAACCAAGGACCTGGCCATCCTAATTTTCTCAGAGTCTGGACTTCATGCTACCGTTTAAAGTAATACATTCAATAATAATTCTATTCAGTGGTTGCAGATGAGCTGCTAATGACTGTCTTTCAGTCTCTACCACCTCAGGATTTTTTTCCTGTTCTACATGTATGATCTACTTGAAAACAGAAAAGACAGTCATAATGACTTTCTATAAAATACCTTCCCTTTCAGTAAGCCACAAAGAAATGCGTATGCACTCATGTGCACACATAAAGCAGAAGAAGAATTATGCAGAGCTAAGTATTTAAAACATTTGTGTTCCCACACACAATATGGTTCTACTGTGTTTTCAGTGAACATAACCAAATGCAAAGTATTTTGTGCTTCCTGCTTTATAAGTTAAATTTATGTAAGATTTATATAAGCAACAGATAAACATTAATGCCATAGCTGAGGAGAATGGATGGCAAAACACCAGGCTAGTTCATAAATTTACATCATTAAAGAGAAGTGATAGAACTTTGCTGCTTCTTTAGTTGGAGCTGAGTAACAATTTCCAAGCAGAAATAATTCCTCTCAACTGCTTTTGATAGCAAAGTATACTGTACATGTCATCCACCAAAAAAAAAAATCATTATTTTAGGTTATCTGCTCTGATCTGTGAACTTTTTTTTTTTTTTTTTTTTTTTTTTTGGGTAATTTCTGGCTCTCTGGGAATCAGAAGCATAAGATGTGACAATGTGAGAGAAAAAAAAATGCAGAAGTCTAATATGCCTCTAAGCATATGGAGTGGTTGGCTTTGGAAATTGGCTAGAACTGAAGCATGGGAAAGAAGAAGCTGAGAATTGAGGAGAGTTAGTAGTAAATGAGATATATGCAAGGATGAGATGTCAAGAGTCAGAAACAAGTGCCATTAGAAGCTAATGGGCTTAGCAAGAATGACTAGAAATGTATTTTGAAGAAACAAACACAGAATATCTAAGTATCATATACAACAGACGAAAAGATGACAGACCTTATTTATGTCTATTTAGAATGGAAGCAAATGACTACACAGATACCTAGAGAGTTTCAGATATTCAAAATTGCCCTCACAATTGGGTTTTCTGTTTTTCTTTAGTCAAATCAGCTTGCTGACCCTTTGCATCAGAGATTCATCCTCAAGGTTTGACAGCAAGCTCCTAGAACACTCTCTAAAATATGATCAAAAATTATACTTCCTTTCAGTATTTTTATGGTGTTATTAATAAACAATACTATGGATATGAAAATAATGATTTACAGAAAATGTGAAAGATGACCACATGTCATATATTAAAGAAGAAATAAAACATTGGATAGTGTTTCAGGTAAGGAGATTTGTATCAAGAATGCCTTGATGTGAGAAAGAGTTTAAAAGTTTATAAAAGATTCTTTGGAGATGTTTCATTTAAGCTGAGGCTCTTGGCAAAATATTTTCCTGCGGATTTTGATGTGCACTTCAGCTTTTCACCATAAGATTTCTAGTGGACATTGGAATTCAAATAAGGCAGAGAAGCAATCTGTCTGCTATCTTCTTTGCATTTCCCCACGGATTTAACACAGATTATTCTAATGTGTCAAGGATAAAACCCCCTCACTGTTTTGCAGGAGGTGCTGTTAAGCAAAAAGGCTGAGATTTTGTGTTTATTGCTGATAATTTGTTATATTTCTATAAGCATCAGCATTTTAGCATCCTATTTGTTTGTGTTAACCTAAGTATTTTTTTCCATGTAAGTATGGAATTAGCTACTGCATTTTTCTACAAGGAATCAAGGAAGATACTTCTGATAATAAAACACAATTAAAAGGACAATGAATAATTTCTTTGGTCCTAAAACTCGCCTATTTTGTTTGACTGTGCATGTAGCAATTATCAAGACACTAAATAGACTCAAAGTTCTGAAATATAAATTTTCTGATGGGAAAATGTCAAGGTAAGTTTAAATGAATAGCAGGGTCAGAAATGTGTTTACTGGTAAGCAGAAAATTGCCATCAGAATCACAACACAAATAATTCTGAATATGTGAAATCTTGTATTTGGACTTAGTCTTCATCATGTTTTCCTAATGTCTTGCAAGTAAAAAAAAAAATTAAAAACAGGCAAAAATAAGGAACAAAATCCCAAAACTTTTCCCAAGTATCTATCAACAGAGCTATCTCTTTATAACAAATCTTTTATTGAATTGTAAGAGATGAGTGTTAGTGACAATACCCACAGTTAGTTTTTACCCACTACTAGTAAAATAAAAATAAGTAGTAGCATGTTTTATTTATTTTAGTAGCTAGCTGACACTTGGCTTTGAAAAATACTGTGGGAAATCAATTGTTTTCATTGTTCATCTTGTTTTCTGCTTCATCTTTTTTATCTCAAGGGTAGTTTTCCATTAAAACATTTCAGAACTTCATTTGCTCTCACTGTGAGTTTCCCACCTGAGTTCCTAATCCAGTTTAGCTGACATGCCAAGAGTAAGTAGTCCTGGTACAGAAAGAACAAACACCAGTCAGTGCAATGGACATTCTGGGACATATCTGGAGGTCTTATACCTTCGGTGCTTTCCCTAAAGTGGTCTTGCCAGCAGCTGCAAACTTGGAATTCTTCTGTATTTCCTCATGAAACCTATAGACACTTTAGGAACCCAGCATGCTTGTTCAGTGCATTGCTTTGCCATGAGTCTCTTGGGAATATTTAAAATGTGTGCACTCAAGTGTCTGTGGTGGTAGGATACCATGAGTTGTTCAGTTGGCATGTGAAGCTATATAGAAAGCAGTATTAAAAAAAAAAATTGCACAATCATTTAACAAGGTGATATAATTCAATTCATACTTATCCTGATCTGTGTCTTGTGTTATGTTTAATTTACTTATGGCCTTCCTTCCCTGGCTTTTATTTTTTTAAGACTTCTCTTTTGCCAGTCTTCATATGGTATTACAGCACGAGCGTTAAAAAACAAGGCTAATAGTATTCTCGGAGAGCTTTAACTCAACCAGTTTCTCTTCTCATGGATAAGCAGAAGAACCCTCAGTTACATTATTGATATTTTAGAGTGCATCTTCTAACAAGCCATTACCAAAATGATTGAAGTTCAAAAGGATTTACAGCACAACTTTACTAAATTATTATGTAGGGCAACTATAACTAATTAGGCCTATAACTACTGTGATTCTGTGATTCTGTATAGGGCAACTAATACTATATTATTATAAAGGGCATTACTGGGCAAAATTCATAACTGTCTTTCATGTGCCCATTATATTAATTATTTTATATATTCCAGTAATGAAGGGGGTGGAAGTGGAGCAAGACATTGCATTATTAGAAAAAACTATGCATGTGTTAACTTTTAAGTTCCTTGTGATGATTGATCCTACAGTATGCAATCATGGATATACTGGTAATTGTCCAGATTATTTTATTTTTACTAAAATAAATTGGCTTAAGAAGCAGACACTCTTTTTCATAACTGTGTCACAGTTACTTTTTCATAACTGTGTCACAGTTATGAAAAGAAAAATTTGAAATTTATTACAAAAAATTAAAAATAAATTGCATTTGAAAAATTATATAATTTTAAATACCTAAATATTTTTAAAAATCATCTTGAAAGTTTATTTCATGTACCTAGGTGATCACTTGAAATTGGAATTAAATCATTAATATTTTCTTTGACCTGTATTGAACATCCTAAATTGTTTTCTGCTTTAGCAAAAGGAGGAACAATGGAAGGATAAAATTTCAATTTCTGACTATATCAGTAAAATTCATATTTACAACTCACTCATAGGAGATACATGTCTAGCTTCTTTCTATAATCATTGAAAATGTGCAGCCATTTCGCTCATGTGATTAATCTAGTCCTAAAGCAAATGCCTAAATTATACCAAATGAGTCATGCCTTAAAGATACCTATTTTTCCCTGTTAATTAAAGGGACCTTTACATGAGTACTGAGATTTCTATCATGGACATTTTTTATGCCATAAAATGAATATTGCTCCAAATCTCTGCTTGGATTTTTACTTGAGAAAATACAGTAGAAATTATTGACTTAAAATTGTGATGTACAGAAAAAATAATGATTTAAAAATAGTCCCAGTATCAAAACTCCTGAGATGAAACCTGTTTCCCCTAGAAACCTGTTTCTTACTTGAGGAAACGTACTTGAAAGTCTCACTATGTTCTGAGGAAGTAATTGTAGCACACCATCGTATACCAACACGTTTTATCATTAACAGCCACTGGATGTACCAGACTGCTAAATGCTGCCTACTCCTTAGGAACATCATGTATCATATGTCTGGCTTTTTCAGTCCTGCGACTATGTCTCTCATACTTCTACGGCATTTGTACCACAAAAGAGAACAACTTTTACCGTGTATTTTTAAATCCACGAACCTAGTTATGAATAGAAAGAACAAAGTAAATAACCTCATTTTTCTGACATGTCAGTATACTAAAAAGGTCCAGAATAATCGCATATAAAACAGATTTTCCAATTTGCATTTTAAATTTCTGTGTTTTATCCAGGACCTGTGGGTTTTTTTTATTCAGGCAAGATAAATCCCATTCAAATAGCACAGACCTGATTTTATAAGGCCTGTGCTCTTTACAGCTATGCCTATATATTTGAACCCATCTGCAGTTCCTAAGGATAAATTTTGTATATGATGATAATTTGTAAACTTCACAGCAAGATAATAAAAATTAATTCTATGTTCAGCAGTCAAACCAAGCATTTGCTGAAAGTATAGATCAGCATGTCTTGGGGTTCATCTAATATATCTAATCTAATCTAATCTATATCTAATATATCATCTGCTTTATATTTGAGGCCTAGAAAACTTTATAAACATTTTTCTAGTGTTCTCTTAGAAAATAATTATGTATATGGAATGAAATCTGATTATGCTGTCGTATGTGCTGAAAACAGTCATACATGCAGAATCACCAACTCCTGCCTGTATTGCTGAAATTAATTTAAAGTGCAAAATAGTTTGAATATGGTCTTACAGCTGTAAAAAGACATGTTATCAAAAACATATTTTTAAGTGTCCTTGATATTTCTGTGCATCTTCTTAGTACAGTTTTACACATATCCCCAGAAAGATAATAATATGTGCTTTAGAGAATGGCGAGAAAAAAGAAAAACTTCACTAAAGAGTTTAAATTATATCAGTAACAGAATTTAATACTCTTACCAATACTGCTGTGGAGTATATAAGGAACATGACAGAACTTTATATGTTTGAAGTTTAAAAACAGATAATTGTCAGAGTAATGTATTCAATTGATTAAGAAAATAAGGTTACACAAAAAAGACACATAGTTAGAGAAAAAAAAAACATTAATGACATATGAAAAATTTGAAAACTCTCTCTAAATGAGAAGTGTGAAAATCATCCTTTCATAAATTTAGGGTAGGTGAAAGCCAGAATAATAGTCCTGTATGATAGGAAGAAACCTAGCAGTAATCTCCCCAGCCTTAAATTATGTGATTCAATGACAATAATACATATTAGCTTTCCCACCAAGCAGCATATATTGTGATATTGCTTACAAGATGGCATTTTAGAGTCATTGTAATAAAGGAAAATTCCACTAGGTGGATCTGGTGCTCTTCTAACAGGGATTGAGAATGTTAGTGCACAGTAATTCCATGCCTCTACTTTTTTTTTTTGTCTTGATTGTTTTCTTAACTCTTCTAAGTATGTCAGAATCCAAACATTCAGTTATATTTTGGATGTTAGCACGAATATTATGTTTCTTGATTAAGGACAAAATACCCATGGTTAAATAAGACCAAGGTATGACACTTTAAAAATGTGTCATTCCATTGCTGAGTAGGTAGTATTTATCTTACTGCTAGTATTTATCTAAACTGCTAGAGCCATGCTTTATTTCAGCCCCCAAAATTACCTTGAATTTTTAAACTGGTACTGTAATCACAATGGACTTCGAATTACATTTTTTCTGGGAAGTATCATCAGTCTACGTAGAATTTTAAATGGGTAAATTTATTACATTTGAAACATTTTTATCACCTAAAATGGAATGTGACAATGGAACATGAGCAACCAGGGGAACTTTCTTTTTGTATGGGTCATTGCTTAAGTGAGTATGTTGATTTAAACATGTGTCTAGAGCTCTGCTATGGCCTGGTGCAGCCATTCATACTTTTATTAAAATCAGTTTATACTTACCAACTTTTTCCTCTCAGATGGCCTGAGATATGTAACTTCAGGCATGCAGCTTGTATATCCTCAACTTGTATTCTTCTTCAAAGGCTGCAATTGCTGTTTGAGACCTGAAGGCCTTGTTGCCCAAACACCTGTATCTCCCAGATATGTCAGTCTGGTCTAGTAAGAGGTGGTTTTCATTACTACAAATCCTACCCTTTTGAGAAGGTTTAGAGTGGGTTGCTCCACAAAATGTTTTTCTGTCTTTTTTTTTTCTTGCTATTTCTGGTGTTACACATTTGGTTATTTTTGCAAACAAGGTTCATGTTATTAATGCTAGGTAACTACTACAAATATTCCCACAAACTACAGGACTTAGTTTGTTTCAGCTGTGTTTTCATTTTCCTAATATGCTAGTAAATGAGTTTTGGAATATTACAGAGAATAATATAGAAAATAAAGCATAACAGATATGATAAATTCCCAGTCTGTACACCAGAAAACCAATTCTGATGTTTTTTAAGCTCATTCACTACATGTGGTCTTATTTCTGGTAGGCATGTGGGTTCATATGCAGCAAATATAAACCTATTGACAATACTCCTGCTGAGACACTAGAAATTATTGTCTGACCCACAGAGGTCCACAGTGCAACACAGACTCCATCAGGCCAGAAATGAGAGCTTATATCATGTAAATTATGATTTATCTTGTATCTGTTTTCTTTTTCTTTAGCTCGCTGTTAAGAAAGCTTTTAAAACCAGGCTGCACATTTAAATATAAAGGTGCAGAGCATCTGCTCATTGGCTAGTTTCATCTAATGCCATGCCACACAACCTATGCAGGGAACTGGATTGGTGCCCCACTTCACCAGAATAATCTTCTTACTTCTTTTTATGGTAGGTGTAGAATGGAGATCTACTTCAGTCATTGAACAAGACTTGAAGTAGAGGTATTTTCCAGCATACAAGGATCTCAAAAGATTGCAACAGCCAAAAAACATTCATCAAAAAGAGTAAACCAGTCTGAAAAGTGCTATGGCATGTCTTAAAAAAAAAATTATTTGGCAGGCAGAGATAGAAAGCTCTATCTTTCTATAATCCAAAAAAAAAAAGCGGTACACTTTTTCTAAAGCTCAAACCCATTCTTTCATCTTGCCATAGCCAACCCTCCATATTAGAAGTATTACAAAGGTGTGATGTAAATGCCTTCTAAGCTCTAGGAAGCTTGCCTAAAAATACCAGATAAATAGATCAAATGTGCAATTGATTGTGATTCATGTGTTGAAATACCCGTGTGACCTCTGTTATTCTAGAAAAACGTAAGACCAAAAAGAACTAGATATTGCAATTCAGAAATTCTTTGTACTCAAATGAAATTGAGCATGCAAATGTGCAGAAATGTGTAAATTTGCAAAATTTATTTCTGCCAGAATTTCTTAGTGAATTGGAAGCAGACATGCCTTTCAACTACAAAAAAACTACTCAGACTTTATGATTAAACCCCAGAATCTCATGAGTTAACAATTAGTAGAACTTTGCTTTTCAATTCTTTTGACTGCTGTTGTTTGACATAACCAGGAACTCTCACTGTAACCAATACTAAGGCACCTGTGAGTGTGAAGAACTAGCAAAGAGCATTATTTTTAACTTTTTTTTCTAAGCAGTGAGATAGCAACAATACTGGTGCTGCAAAAACACTCCTCTGCCTCAGTTCTGCCCACAAGCCCTATCCTAAACAAAGAAAGAGTACATACTCTGAGAATTCCATTATTAATGATCTACAAAATTTACACAGTTATATGAAAAAAAAATAATCTTCTGCCAAGACATTTCAAACTTGTCTTACTGCTCAAAATAAAAAACACAGGGATCAGTCATTTTGGCATGAAAAGATTTTTCATATGGTTCATAATGTGCATTGCCAGAATTGACCTTGAACTGAGAAGCCTGCAAGTATTTTTCTTTTCTCTTGGTATTTCAAAAGAATATTTCTATTATGTCCTAAATATTTTTTTGCCATTGTGAGCTTTATTTCCAGAGTAACCTCTTATGGTATGTTGTTTCTCAGAACACATAAAATGTCACAGACTAGCCTGGCAGATTATAGATTGCCTTGGTGGTTCTTGACACACCAAGACAATTTTAGAAACTACTAGAGACAGAAATCTTTGAAGAACGGTTTTGATTAGAATTCTGATTTCACACATATTTTTGCAAGCCTTTATTGTATTCATTTCCATGTGGATCCCCCAGGATACTACCTCTTTAATTCTGTGTAAGTATCTGTTATTGCTGGTGGATTTGTACTTGCTACAATAATAAGCAAGCAGCAGACATAACCTCTCTGGCTTATGCTACATTACCAAATTAGTTGTCACTTCAGAGCAATGAATTCCATAGTTGTGTCTATATTAGTAAATTAAACAGTGTTCAGGAAATGTGTCCAGGCACTAGAGCACACATTCAGAAGGACCCAGGTATCCTTTTGGCTTATACCTAGTAGTACTGAAGAAGTGCTTGAAAAAATGAAGATTCTTTTTTGCTTCTTCCTCTATTTTTCTGCTGATTGCATTGTATCCTAGAATTCTGGAAAAGGCTGTGTCCTCAGCGTGATTTTTACCCTGGTATTATAAAGTATATACATGCATTAAACCAGTTTAAAAATATCCTGTTATCTGCAATGACAAATGTCTATCTTTAACTCCCTGTCCTCTTTGTCTTAGTTACCAAAACCCATCTTCATTACTGTCTTACTGTAACAACACTTTATATGAAATTCTAATGACTTGCATCTCAACGGGGAGTTTTAATTAGGGACAAAAGTTTTCCATTTCTGTCTTTCTCACAATACTGTCATACAAGTAGCAGATGAAAGATTTAAATTTTAATGTGTACTCCAGCATACTCCTTTGATTTGTATTCTAAGTACTATTTGGCAGCCTGCCCTTATTACTTGTGTTTTACTTTATTACTATACATAATTTTGAAAAACTGCTTTAAGAGTTGATACAAAGTATGGGTGAGAATAATCTAGGCATTTGCTGTTATATATCTTCCATTATTATCTTGTTTCCAACAATTTTGCTCTACTTGTCAGCTCTCTCACATTCTATGATACGCAGGTTTTTTGATTGCTTTCTAATTTAGACATCAGCTGTAAATTAAAGCCTGCTACTTCTTCCATTGCTCACTCTGCAGACATTACTATTTTAACTTCGTAAACTCCTCAGAGGAGGGATCACCATATTATCTGGACAGTGTTTGGCACAGTGACTTTCTGACTCATAATCAGTTTGTCTACTCTAGAAGAAAAATTAGCTTATCCATATTTTATTATGAGTGATTTAAATTTTGTTTTCATTTGATCAGGTAAAAACCAAGCAAAACACAGCCTTCCAGCTGTCCTGCATCACCAGGGTGGCTCTGTTTGCCTGCACTGCAGCGTGACAGTGTGATTTCAGAGGTCTCATACATCTTGGCTTACCCCATGGAAGCCAGTTTATCCTTTAGAAATGAATTGTTCCATCTTGAATTTTATCAGAGGGAATAGCTGTTGAAACCTGTGGTACCACAGGTGTGGTGCTGTCAGTAGCTGTGCTACCCAGGTACATCAGCACAGGCTGAGGTCACACATCTGGGCAGCTGTTCACTTGGTGCTTACGTGTGTCTGTGACTTGCTTCCACTGGGAATCTTTGTCTGCCTCACAGTGGGGCAGGGATGGCACAGGGGGAGCCTGGTGCTGCAATGACTGTGCCACAGCGCTTCAGCAGTCAGCTGTGCCTGGCAGGTGGGGCGGTGTGGGCACACAGCATCCTCCTGCCCACAGCCTCTTCCCTCTGACTGGCAGTGTCTGAGCCAGGAATGACTCAACTTTTCTGTAAGATGCCGACGGAAGTCTCGAGCGCTGTTATTTAAAACTGTAGTATTTCCAAGCTGAGCTAAGCGGATGTGTAACACATGCCACAGAGCTCCGTCGTCTGTTTGATGGAGTCGCTTTGCAGAACACTTAAAGTAATGTTTTACCATTGCTGCTGGAAAGGAATGGATTTTGAGAATAGACAGAGGAACAACAAGATTTAGGAAGGGCTGGGATCCAGAAGCAAAGGATCCTACAAGACTGGGGGCTCCCCAGGGCAGCAGGGCAGGGCCTGGCAGCTGAGCCTCATCCCACCACCCCAGCCAGGAACAGGGCATCTGTGGGGGACCAGGGCAGCCCCAGGGATCGGGCACTTTCCAGGGAAGGGAACAGGCTGCACTGGGATATTGGCCCTCAAGGGCTGTCAGGACCAGGCAGGGTGTGTGGGGGCTGGGGTCAGACATGGCCCCAGGGCTGTTGTGCAGAGCTTCCCCATGGCGGTGTCTGGGGGCCTCCATGAGGCCATGGACGGCAGGGGGGATGTGCTCTGGGTCTCACCAGAAGTGAAGAGTAGATGAATGCAACATGGCAATGGAATGAGCCTAATGGCTCCTTCCTTCAGTTGTTAAAATTGTCCAGAATGCAACATCCTTGCTGTTTATGTAGTTTACAATATATCACTACTTTTTTTATTGGAATTTGAGATTGTTTAGATCTTTAGGCATGTTCAGAGATTTGGATGTAGTAGTCTACTTGCTTGTATCATAGAGTCACAGAATGTTAAGGGGTAGGAATGGACCTTAAAAATCATCTAGTCCCAACCCCTGCTGCCCTGGGCAGGGACACCTTCCACTAGACCAAACTGCTCAAGGGCTTATCTAACCTGCCTTGAACATGACCAGGGTTGGGGCATCCACAACTTCCCTGGGTAACCTGCTCCAGTGTCTCACCACCCTCACAATAATTTCTTCCTAATATCTACTCTAAATTGCCTCTCTTTCAATCTGTATCTATTACTCCTTATTCCTAATGAAGAGTTGCTCTCCAGCTTCTCTCTAGGCCCTGTTCAGGTACTGGAAGGTTACTAAAAGGTCTCCATGCAAGCTTCTGTTCTTCCTTATCCTTTATGTCAAAATCTGGGTATAACAGAGATGCCTTTACTGAGGATCACTATTGCATAGGTGTAGCAGCTTGCCTTTGGAGAAACTCCTCAGGATATAGGTTACAGGAGCATTTTAAATAATTCTCTCAATAATAATTTCTAGGATATCTGACTCTGGCTTGTCATTCCTTTGTGTATGACAGTCCTGCTCTTTTAACTAAGTTGAATATGAAGCTTGGTGGTTTTGTTATTGTTTGGGTTGTTTTACCTCTACTTCTGTAAATTAATTTCAAACTTCCATAGGTTTCTAAAAATTAAGTGATCAGACTATGAAGGCTGGTAGAAAGTTGACACTTTCCACAAAATACCACATTCTTACCATTTAGTTATTTTTCAGCTGCAAATGCAAGAAAATCAGTTATGTTGGATGAAATGCTGTACTTATTATTAACAAAGTATAGTAGTTATTGTTATATTTAAGTTCAGAAAAGTGTAGATAGATTATTTGGCAATGTATTTTTTAAAATAAGCATATTAGTATCCCTGCTACTATGTAGGCATTCTCCAAGGTCAGTGGAAGCAAATAGGTACCCCCCCACCCCACCATCCCCCGTGGCTAATTACCACATGCTAAACTGTGAGTTTATTCTGAAATTGTGCTTTTGACCTCTACTGTTGAACGGTGACTGTATGATGGGGAATAAAATTGTGCTGATATCCAGATTCCATGTTACTGAGCTCTGTTCTATTGGAAAATTTTCTCTTTTTGTGTGGATAGTGATCTCTTCTGCAGAGGTTGGGGATGAGAGCAATGTTCTCATCATAGCAGTGACTGCATGTTGAGTAATATGCCAGAAAACTTCTGACTTTTATGAGTCACCAAATCTGAGTAGTGTGGTGATCCTCTGGGCTGACTTGGAGGGTGGAGCAGGAAGAATTTTAGAATGTGTCTGATCATTCTTGAAATGATCCAGTAGCTTCTTATTTCTACTACATCAAATACATCATATAAGTTGAGCAAAGAAATGTCCTTACCCATTACTCCTCTGGCAAAAGCCAGAGGAGTCAGTCTCTATGCTTTTTAAGGTTAAGTTTGGTTTTTTGGGGGGTAATTGAGAAGGCAGAAGTTTTACCTAAAAAGATTTTAAAGCAACTTACCTTATTTCTGAAGCAAAATACTTCCACTAAGGTAAAGGTCTTAAATCTCATAGTTGTGGAGAAACTCTTAAATGTTAAAATGGATACAGACTCCAAGAAATGTTGTACTTTTTGATCTGCAACTTTCATGCTGCTAACTGGTTTGTGGAAATCCTCTGATTGACACTTTCAGTTATCATGTAGTATTTACAACTTCAAAACTTGAATTTTCTTCTTTTCTATTTTTAACTGCAGTAAGAACACTGACAAAATAGCAGCAGATATGAGTTTTTTAAGGATTAGAAAAGCAGTTAAGTCCTGTGTATGAAGACAAAGTGTATAGGTTTTAGAAAGCCATCAAGACTATTCTCTGCTGATGGACTTAGATAGGATAAGAGAGGTTCTGGTAAAGTTAGAAACTATTTAAAGAAGGATTTTTTGAGAGTAGTGACAGAGAAGCTGAGTTAGATTACAAACTGAACATGGTTAGGGAGTGTTGATGGGTTCTGAAATTAAGTGACATGAGCTGATTGACATCTATTCAGCAAAAATCTCATCCTTACCTCCAAAAGAACAGATGATGATTTCTGTGAGAATGGTCCCTGGAGCAGGCTGTCCTGAGAACTATGCCACAGAGAGTGCTAATTTGCCATCCCAGAGTGAAGACTATCAGTTAATTAACATGTATGATCAGCAGTGTGTTGCCTGGGTTCACCCCCTGCTCCATTCCACTGAGCAGTTTAGCCACACACAAATATCCTTGCTGGAATGAGCAGCTTTTCTCTGCAGGCTTCAGGCTTGCTAATGGGCATTGCTCATTGATTCAAAGGCAAGTTGTGATTTAGTCTTGTTCAGTGGGTTTCTGCTTTTCTTTCCTTGCCTTGCATTATACATTGATGAAAGCCCTTCTGTTGGAGCACTGGCAGAACCTGGTGGCTGAAATGGAAGGAAAAGACCAGCTTATACCCGATTCTCTTTCATGCAGTCTTACTGCCATTTTATTATGAGATAAAGGCAACTTGTGCAACCTAACCAAGTAATCCAGTTTTGTGTGTACTGTAAAAAATGCCCTGGCACACAGTCACAAGTCTCATTCTATAGGAATTTAAAGAAAAAATAATTTGAAAATATATATACACAGTAGCTAATCAAATCCAGATCACCAATCTTTTACTCTTGGGTGCAATGGGTGAATTAGATTTGCAGCAGCCTGTATTTGGTTTTATGAGAACTATAATTCTTTATTTCCCTACTGCACAGAAAGGACTATTTTCCCAGAAGAGCTTAGAGAAAAACACCAGGAAAATACGAAGCTGCAGTCCCAGACTTCAGCTTTTGTTCAGATTCCAACCCAGTTCCCTCTCCTGTGTTATGACAGTAGTTCCAGGAGGATATGACTTTTCTTGCGTCTGGATGGTTTTCAGCAAAGGTTGTTCCTGAGCCAGGAGGAGGCAAATGCTTACCTCTTGAGACTTAATGAATTAATTCAGATTACTTAGATGGGTTCTGCAACTTGTATTATCAGTATTTCTAAGTGGTGTTGGTTCTTTTTGACCAATAGACCTATTTACATGTCAGTAATTACTATATAAGCTGTTTTTTTTGAAACCCGCAACCAAGCAGGAGGTGCAGTGGCTCTTACATCTTGGAGGATCATCTCATCTTTATCATTGCAAGCATTCCAGGCATCATTCAGATGTTGGTCACAGCAACAAGGAGTGATGGGACCAAATGCTAAGCCATGTCTTTCTAAGTTTGGAAAGCAAAAGAATCTCTCTGGTAGGCTGATACATCTGCTTCTTCCTAAATGATTTGGAATAGATTGTGAAGTTTTTTGCATTTGCAGAGCCTACCATGTTATTGAACAGCACCAAAGAATCTCCTGTATCATGAGGGGAGGGCAGGTATTACAGAAAGCATTCAAAATGGTGATCAAGAGAAAGAGCACTCCTGGAAGGGAAAGCACCTCTCTGGACCTGCAGGAGAGCTTACTATAAGTGAAACAGAGAGCTATCAAAAAGTGAAGCCACCAGACAAGGTATTTTGCTTTTTAATGTCACAGCTTTTTGGGTGTGTGTTTTTTGTGGGAATTGATGTAATAATTTATCATTTTAGCAGACAGCACCCAGGACTTGATATGTTGCTTCATTAATGTCTCTCTCTATGATTGCATATGTCAATCACAATATCCTTTATAGACCATTTCCTAGTTTTACATTTCACCTTAAGAAGCTGATGGGTTTTATTATTTGCTAGTGATGTAAGAACTATGCTAGCTCCCAGAATAAAGATGGTGTCTCATTGTTACTGTAAAAGATAAATGCCTTGAAGAATATGAGTATTCCAAAAAAGCAAACATTAAATCAATTTACTAGAAAGCAAGTAGCTTACTTTGTTATTTGTGGTCTATCTACTAGTAATGAATTGATCAACATGTTTAGATGATGGCACTGGAACCACTGCCTATTTAGTTTCCAATCTGTAAGTACTTAGGTGGCCACCTCACATTATCAAGATTTTCTCCTCATGCTGGTTTTTTAAGTTTGCCTTTTGTTTACTGAATTTACTAATACTGAGAGCATAAGCTTGTTAGGTCAAGAGGTCTTCCAAATCTGTAACTGATGCTAACCAGTGCAAACAGGATCTTCTGGATTAGGTTCAAACATGCAGGTTTGCATTATCTACTACTGTAGCCTGATTTAGTCCTCTAAGTAGGAGCATTTCCATAAAGATGATTTATCAATCCAAAGGTTGAAGTCTCCAGAATATCTGAATTAGTGGCTTCAGTGCCAATCTTTTACATGTAGCATGTCTAAAACTTGATGAGAAATGGAATACACAATAGCTCTGCTAACCTGCTCATACCTTTCTTTTTTTTTTTTTCAAGTGAGAAGACATTACATATGGTCATACAACAACAGAGGCCAGGAGAGAGCTCAGCTGCATAGCAACTGAGGTTTCAGAAGAACAGAAGACTGAGGCAACATCTTCCTCCTTTTATGCAAGGAATCATGAAGATAGCCTGAATTGCAAAAGCCCAGAAGAATAAGAAAGGGGAAAAGAGTAAACAAAAATAGGATGTGAACCCCTTTGACTTTCCATAGAGTTTGTATCCTCAGCATATCAAAACAGTACTGAAAAAAAGGGGATCAATAGTAGAAAGAAAATAAAATACTGCAGAAAAAAAGATAGAGAGAAAATAATAGCCTAAGATCACTTTTTTTTAAGGAATGAAAACGTTTAGCCAAATTGTCAGTGTTCCTGGTCAAGTACATTGTATATCAAATCTTTAGTAGTAGAGAAGCAGAAAATTTTTGTCCCATATAAAATTGGTAGGAAAAAGAAAAAAAAAAGTGGAAAAATGTTTTCTTTAAACATTAATAACAGTCTGTTTTTTCTGCAATGTGTGGTATTCCATGAGTATCCTGCTTCTGCTTTTTGAGACTAAAAAGCTCTGAGAGGAATCTGTACCCTCCAGAAGGCAAATTCCTCCAAGCTCCTATAAAACTTAGAAATAAAAATACAAGCATCAAACTACTCCATTCCTTCCTACTGCCATACAAACACAGGTGTCTGTATCTTAAGACATTAAAGGTGCTGTATTATATTTATTTTTGCTTCTTAGAGAATGATACCTAGGTTTCTGTACACACTGTGCTTTTCTGATGACATGCCAGTCTGAAGTGGCATATGCCTGCCTGTTACCACACATCCAGCATAGTGTGGCTGGCCTTTATTCAGAGGATGAAAGTAGGTCTTCCAAGATATCCTGAACCTTCAATTCTTGGTAACCTCATTCTGCTATGACTATAAGAAAGGTAAGCACAGGTTCACTCTTTTTGTCTGAGTTATGTCAGGACTGTTACAAAGCACCAAGGGGGAATCACAGTTTTGCTGCTAGTGAGCAAAGACTAGTTTTTCTCTGAAACCATTTCTTTATTTTATAGACTTATTGCTCTTCATATTATCCTTCTGTCTTCTATAGGAGAAGGAAGAGGGAATGAGAAGAAGTAACCTATTGAGAGCTTTTCATGTTATTGTTTATGTCCATTGTTGAATCATGAGAATGAATTACGGAACAACCCTGAATTTATAGAAGTAATCGGTTTTCACATTTCACAACAACTAACATCCATTTTAATAATTTAGTGCATTAATAAATCATCATCTTTGCAGTGCATTGCACTGCCCTCTCTGTCTCTCTTTACCTTTTCATTCAAAAAGGTTCCAACTGTATGAGATACCTGATACCATGTCTCCTATTCTTCCTGCATTACTGTATCTCTCAGGCCATCTTCAAAGTCATCTACTTCAAATACAAATGTGAATTTTAAAACTGCAGACAGTGTAGTAAAAAATTACTCAAATAAATCTGTTTTATTTTATTTAGCTACTGATTCAGCTGTTCCACTTTGCAACTGTTTGTGATTTGTGGACTTGAGGGAGAGCAGTCTCCTCCTCACAGTTTCTTGGTTAGAGAAAGAAACTTTTCAAAAGCCCTACTGTGGGCTATTATCCCCAAAGTTCAGATTGAAATCCTGACTTTCCAAACAACTTTCCTCTTTCCTGTGAAGCACATCTTGAATAGATTTCTTCTGGGGGAGTTTGCAGCTCCTTCTCAAAGCACCATCACATTAGTAATATGTTATTGATTAGGGAAATATTAGCATATCTCCAATCTGAAGCTTGTTTTTCTCACTCAGGTTGTTTTCTGTGTTTCTAGCAACAACACAGCAGTAGAAAATTGTTTTAGTGGGGGTTAAGTGAGCTCTGCAGATCATTCATTGACTGTTGGTCTAAAGCCATACTGTTGGGTTGATGGGGCATATCCACTTAAGTGGCATATCCACTTAAGTCTTATGATTTAAGGTTTCATGCTAAATTAACAGTTTTAGGGATTGTAAGTAATTTTTATGCACAGTATCAAGTTGAACAAAGTTTTTATTTTGCTGTTTCATTATCTGTTTGCATAGAAGTCTGCAACCCTATGTTTACTCAAATATATAGTACATATTGATTATATGCAAATAATCAATCTTTTTGGGGTTTTTTTGATAAGAAATTGCCAGAAAGCTAAAGTAAAAAAATTCTTAGTATAAACTCATTGACATAAAATTAATTTTATTCTGTCTGTACTGTGTCATCTAGCATGTTTTCAGTAGTTGTAACAATACTGAGCTCTTTCAGAAACAAGTGTAATAAAAATGAGAAACTGAGTAAAAATGACTGGTTGTATTCTGTCATAGCTAAAAACAAATGTAAATAATATCATTGTGAGCAAGGGTGTGAATTTTGGCTACTGTCACAGAAACACAGAACACGGTGAGTTGGAAGGGACTGATAGTGTTCTTGCTTTAAAGCATTATTACTAAACACAAGTTTAGTATCTGATATTGGTGAAACTAGAAGTTTCAAATAATTCCTGGGAAATAGTTGATTTAATTAGTTTTAGCTCTGTTTCTGCCTGTGATTTTGTCATGAACATGTTATAATTTTCTCAAATGTACTCATTTGAAAATTTATCATTATTAGTGTTTATATTGTTCGCAAATACTTGAAATTCAACAACTAAGCTGTTTTAAAGAGCTTTGACTGGATATATGAGTCACATAGTATTGTTGTGTTCCAAGACTGGCTAAAAGAAACTTATACATTTCTATGACTAGTCACATTTCTAAGTTCAAAATTTTCTGTGTTCTTATTCTCTCTTTTGTTAACTGTTACTGCTATTTGACTCATTTGCCTGAATAGGCACACAAAAACTAGCCTCAAAATGAATCTAAACACAGCTACAGTAGAGTCAGCATTTTTCCAAGTAAGTATTTCTGGAAATTCCACTCTTGCAGATATATACCTCATGAACTGGCTATTTCAAATGTGCTTTGACATACTTTTTTTGAAGTAACTTTGTCATGGGAATATTTAGATCTTGCAAACTGGGGGAGGAGGGAGGGGAGGAAAGTTAATTTGCAATTCTGAGGTGTTGTCTGCTGTAGTATCCCTTTAGTATCCCTTAGTGTCCAAGGTCATATCATCAGCACTGAACGCCAGCCCAAAATATCTGGATGCAACTGTATACTCATTTTTGCATCTACAGGTTTTCTACTCTGATACTACTTAAAGGAACTAGCCCTTAAACTAATACTAGACTCTAGGACAGGTTTAGGAGCTATATGTATGTCTGTTACTCTAAATCCTATAACTAAATCGGAAGTGTATTTCTGACATGTGATTATTTATATGTAGTGATTAAAAATTTAAGCTCTGAGGCACTGATACCCCAAGGCAGCTGTTCAGTTTTGCTGATACATCATGGTGAATTAAGCTGGTCACTTTTGGCCTGATCACCTAATTCACACACTCCATAATGGAAAGAAATACTGTGTTAAAATTTGATAGGCCTGCCCTTTACCTCTAATAATTTGTGGAATAGATGGAAATGAACAAAATCCATTGATTACATACTCCACACTTGTGTACTATTTAGTATAATTTTAAAAGGAAGTTATGCATAAGAATATGTTCATTAGGATAGACTCATACTGCAGACACCATTAGGGTCATAATGACATTTAATGTCATGTACTTTGACCATAACTAACTAAATTTATTAAAAAATACTTCAGTGGGTCTAATTCAAAATTCAGAATATTCTTAAATCCTCTGTAGACTTGAAACATGTAAGAATTTCAAATTGTCTGTCATTTTCACTATGGCTCTTCCTTCTCTATGGTAACTAAAATCAAGCATATGCCAGTCTAAAGAGAGGAAGTTACATATATTTTACAGCAAGCTCTAAGTGTGTCACAGAGATCATTCAACATAATCTAAGATATTATAAGTTTGCTACATCAGAAACATTCATTTATATATGTCTTAATTGCCAATGATCTCTTGCCACTCTTTTCAAGTAGCATTTTTAAGGCTACTGCTGCCAGCAAGACAATTAGTAATGTTGTGTCTTAAATAATATCAGTCAGATTTATTGAAGCTAGTATTTAAACTTCATTTTTGTTCACCTCTGTAGTCTTAGGTAGAAATTAACACTGTGTTTCCAAACATATAGCAAGTACTGCTTTCAGTCTTCTTGTTTCAGAGAGTAACTACTATTGGAAGACTTACTCTGGAATTACAAAAAGAAATCTGAGGGCAGAGCATGGCCAGAGTTTCCACAAACTATTATTTCTCTCCTACTTGTATATCTTAATTGCCTTGTTTTTATTTCAAGTAGTTAGCAGATTCCCCATCTGACTACCTCACACAAAACTCTGTGAAGCTGTTCCCAGTAAATAAATTATTATCTTGAATATCTAATAGACACAATTAAGTGCATGTTATTTTTCCAGAACTATCCTACCACTTAGAACAGGTAATGCTCTGACAACAAATGCTATCTTTAGAACAAGATGAACTTTTATATTTTGCCCTTTGTAGAGATGTGCTTAAAAAATCAGCAACACTGTCTAGCAGTCAAAAATGGTAATTATAGCTTTCTATTTCTTAAATGATGTAAATTCATTTAGCAAAATAAACACAAGGATATCCCTTATGCTTTATGATGGCTTGTTCTTCTGCCTTTTTTTCACGCAGAGGGACAACCATACCTTACATAGGATCCCAGCAGGAAAAACCCTAGAAATTCCTGGAAGCCCTGCCATCTGTTGGAGCATAGCAGAATGGGAGCTCTCAGATATATAGGAAGTTTTGGTCCATCACTTCTTCTACACTTTCTTTAAAGAACAGAAGATAATACACAGCCCTCCATTTGAATTTTGGGTAAGCCCCTTTAACATAATTCTCATAAAAAGATTTTGCTGGCTTACCTGAGGCCCTCTGAGATCACCAGTTTGGGATCAGCACTATTTTATGATATGAATAGTAAAGATGTAGCAAAAACTTGCATCAAGTGAATGCAGGTTTTGCAAATTTTTTTTCCTATATGAGCTTCTTCTGAAAGAATAGCTAAGGATCGCTGTTATTTATCAGTATACAAATTTGGTAGCACAAAGGAAATATAAAGGTTATTTCCACAGTGAGTTGCTTTGCAGTGATAGTATCCCACCGACAGTCCTTTAGTAAATAGAGCAGTTTTATCCAAAATTCCTGTTCTTCCACAAAAACATCCTGCATCTGCTTCTTTTCTCCCTTTCTAAAAACAAAGGTAGAGCAGATGGAAGAAGCAGAATTAAATGACATAAAACATTTCCTGTGCAATCTCTTTCACTGTACTTCTTTAAACAGATTATCATAGATACTGAGATAACCACTATTTTTCTGTCTACATAAAGACAGCAATAAGGCATATTTGTTATGAAGTAGCATGGGGATCAAAAATAATCTTCTGGCAAACAGCACAGTGAAATAGGAGCAGAAAGGTCACAATAGACAGCATCTGGGTGGATTGTGACAAGAAAGAAATGGAGATGAATGACTAGTCTTAGATTAAAGATTCTCAGAAGCGTCTTACAGTAATCATTGTTGCAAAGGTGATTAAAATAGCGCGCTTAGTCATGTTGTCTCTACTAATCTGGAGCTAGAACATTATTATACAGCACTTATTCATGTATGTAGCACATGAAGGCAGAATTTTTAAATGGTACATCTCATTCGGCTTGTGAGTCAAGCTAAGATTATGGAACACCCATTTAATTGCCTCTGTAATGCCACAGCTGCAGTACGTGTATTTCTGCATTCAAATACTAGAAGCTACTTTCTTAGCTGTTTTAGCTCATTTTACCTTCATTCTCTTCCCTTCCCTGCTAAATCAGCTGCCCAGGACCTAGAGTAAAATATGGCTTTCTGCCATCTTTTAGGGGAAAGTGCCTCCTGCACCCAGCTGGTCTGCAGTAAATCAGAAACCTCCATTCCTTCTCAAAAGGGAAAAAGCTTCTGCATTCTGCCTGAAGAAGGCATTGCTGACATTTTTAACAGACCATCAGACACCAATCTTCCTAAATTATTTTCAACAAATTTTACATAACAGTTATTCTCTCTAATCTATCCAACCTTCTCTTATAATTCATGGAACTAATTCCCTTGATTCACAATCAGATACATGATCTGAAAATTCCTGTGTGCAGTCTGCATGCTGAGACTTTAGACTGCCATGCTGTTGCATTAGTCGTGGTTTATCTTTTTCACATCAGTTTTAGAAAAAGATTCTTCATTTTTGATAGTTCCTGACCTGAGGGGATTCTGGCCTGCTTGTTCTCCTTGTAAAGGCAAGTGACCCTGAATATTCCATAGCCTCTGAGAAATCTAAGAAAATAATTAAGTATTAAAAGATATATTGTCCAAATGTCTCTAAGGTGAATAAATTATCCCACATGCATCTTTTTTTTTTAATCCACTTTATGCTCATATTCTATTGTGTACATGGAGACTGATTAAGAAAGACAAGACATCCATTTAACTGAAAATACTAGCATAGTGAGAAACTTGTTTAGAATCTGAGGGTGAGAATGTCGAACATAGCAAGACTATCTTATCTTGGATACTTTTAATTTGTGAACTGAGAATTTAGAAGACTAGAAGAAAATAATTGCCATTATTATTGCAAAAACATCTATAAAAATAGAAAAATTAGAACAGTATGTCAGTCTTCCAAAATTGAATAAAATACACTGTTTCTTGAATAATCAAGGTAATAGCTAAACACAGAACATAGCCTTCGAGGGAGCTGAAGTCCCTAAGGAAGACAGCTCTGTGCAGCCCTAACCTCTAGGGTATTTGCAGGAGACAGTAGCAACTTACCTAGTAAGAAGCAATATAGCTGCATTATTGCACTCTGCTTGCTTTAATTTGTTCTGCCCAGAAGTTGTGTATGTTGGATAAGGCAAATCCCCTCCCTGGTGTGACTGTGATGCTGCAAGTCACTGAGGTACTCTGTGCTGAATTGTGCTGTCACATCATAATTGAAAAGGTTTCTTCTCTGGTAAAAGTGTAAAGTTAAGCAATTATAAAATATCTTCTTTCTTCATACATTATTCTGAGTGGTATTACCTGTTTTTCATTTTAGTCTCCTTTTTTCCTTGCAGAGAAGAAACTGGTGTAGTGCCTGGTGAAATAATTTCTCAGGTGTCATAAATCCCTTCTGATACCCAGATTTTTCAAGATGGTCTTGCATAATTTCATTAATAAGGAACAGATACACAGCTAAAAAAACTAGTTCTAAATTTAGATATATTTTTAATACATTTCAAGCCATCTTTTAATTGCTCTAGTTTGGAATATGAATATTGATAAATTAAAAAAGTCAAATAGTTACTGGGACTGATTCAAAAAGAAATCTATTACTGATATTTGCTAGCCCAATGTATGGAGCTCTGCCAAACTGCTTTCCCATCTGATAACATCCACGGTAAATAGGCAAGATCTTTTTCTTCTTCCTCCCCTTCATCTGTGAAATGTATTCAACTCAAACAAGAGATTGGCCTCTTCCCAGGGGATCCAGAACTTCATATCCCTAGAAACTAATGTTCCTGCTCTGAAGCAGTATCATGAATATTATTTAAGAATCAAGATACTGTCTGTTCTACCAGAGAAAAGAAGGCTTTTGGCAGATTTTAATCATGAAACATATAACCTAATAGCCTAAGTTTAGAAACTTCTCATCCAGATGGTGCACATTTCCTTTTCTAATCTTAGGAATTCTTCTACTCAGTTGCACTGTTAATGTTATTCTTTCCTGTTTTTACCTCCATTTCTCTTCAAATAAGATTCAGAATTAGTCAATTCAGTTATGGTAAAATTTTAAAATAATTTTAAAAGTAAAAGTATTTCATTTCAGTGCTGTCTGCCTCAGGGTAAAAATTGGTATTTTTAGATAGTTTCGTGCCATTTTCCCCAAATGACTCCAAAAATGTATCTGAAATTATTTTACAAGTACTCTGAATGATCTCTCATTTGCTTTTATTTGATGTGACAATAATTTTGATGGATTCACATTACAAGGTTGCATTTTAGTCTTCCTTGCACTAATAGAAAATAGTAAAATTTTGAAAATTAGTTTGAAAGGCGTTGTTGCATAGAGACTGGACCAGCAAGAAAAGAAATTGAAAATCATTATTGTCTAGTTGTAGGGGCAAGAAAAGAAACGAAGTTCAATAGAACTCCAAGCCTACTAAAAAATTGTTCATTAGAAAGAAAGACATGACCATGAAAGCTTTTTTTTTGTTTGTTTGTTTTTGATAGAAGAAATCTTTCTTTCAGGGATGTAGGATTTCACCAGAAAAAAAAAAAAAAAAAAAACACACCCAAACAACTGAGAATAAATACTGCCAAGTACACAGTGGGGTTTATGTTTTTTTTTTGTTTTTTTTTTTTTTCTTTTGGGTAAGATAAGCCACCTCAGACTTTTAAAGGTGCACTTGATTGCATGGTACCAATGTTGTGACTCTCACGAGAGCCTTCCTTTATCGCTGTCCAAAGGGAAAGTGCTGTTAACAGGAGCACAGCCCAGATAACTTTACTTTTGCTGTTGTTCCAGAACCTGTAAGAACAGTGGCACACTGAACATCTGAGAAATAAGAGTGGAAAGTAAAAATAGATGTAAAGATAAGCAATAAATATTTCAAAAGAGAGGAAAAGTGGCAGTAAGAATCAACATGAAATCCAACAAAACATCCTTATTAAAACCTCCATCTATTCCATTGTTCAGGCATTGACTCTGTTTCTTCTTATAAAAGAAGAAAAATTCTTATAAAAGAATGTTTCTTAATATTAGAGTGTTATTCCTGTTTCTATGCCCCTTTTTTAATGCTTAGGACTTGTAGCAAGATATTCTGATATGATATATAATTGTGGAAAATGTCTCATGGAGCACAGCTCAGTAGATAAGCATTAGTATCTTAGAACAACATCACTGGAACATCATTGGATTAGTAATGAACTGTATCATTTGATGCTGTCTTGATAAAAGTGGTACCAGAAATGGATCATGGTAGCCTTATCATAGTCCTTTTCAATCTTTGGACAGGGAGTCACCAAAGATTCAAGGGCCACAGGCAGGATGTTTTTCTCTCTCTCACTCCTACTGTCCAACCAGTCTGATCTCAGTACACTAAGGTCATGGGGAAGCTATGAGCGGTTCCAGCAGTTGTGAGGGAGAAGGAGGGACACTGCAGGCTGTGCAGAACGATATCTTTCAGGCATTGTACATCCACTCTGTAAGACAACTATCAGGTACCGTGTCCCCAGCTTTGAGGAGAAATTATATTTTGCAGTCAAGGAGGCAAAAGCAATGTACTATATCAGACCAGGGAGTAGTGTACAGATCCAAGAACAAGCTTCACGTTATGCTGACTGTCCTGATTAATACCTGCCTAATGATTCTGGTACAGTTTAGTATTGTGTCCGTTTAAACCTCAGCATTGTTAGTTGTGTAGTGTGGGAATATATGATGATAGTATTTCTGCACTGATGAGGATATTGGTTTTTTGAATAGCAAGAGAGACTGAACTCCTTTGAATCATGCATACACACTCATATTTTCTGCATCTAGATAAGATGAGGAATTAGGAGCATCATACAGAGCCTGCTCTTTCTTTTTGGATCTGAAATCCTTCAAAGCTGACACAAGCTGTTAATACCAAGCTGTTAATACTGCTGTTTGATGACTCTGGAGTTGGCTACAGGAAATGTATTTCATGGCTGCCATTCTAGCTTCTCTATTTGTTACAAATTGTCAGTGGTGTTGGTTAAAGACTATGTATACTCAAAGGCAAAATTATTTGCATGTCTGTAGAGCTGATGCTTGCAAAATGGTTTGATGAGTGCTGGCAGGGCTTTGGGGGAATTTGCAATGGGAACTGATACACTTCTCCGGTGGGAGAATGGGAATTTGAAAGAATGAACGAAATGACCAAAAAAGGTTTATTCAAATACATAGACAGCTGGAAGCAGTTAAGAGAAACCTGAGTTAAATGTGAACACGAACAACAAAAAAGAAAATATTATAATAAACTGAATGATAATTACTGTTGGGAAAATTAGAACAATTCACATAACAATGGATAATGAATAGGATCAAAAGGGAGAAATCTCAAGATTACTATATAATTAATTGCTATTTGCACCCCAGAGAGAATATTATTTTTAATTTTTTTTTTTTTTCTAAACTATACTGGCAGGTACTGTATACCTAGATATCTGGATCATCTTTTTTTGCATTTTTGTCAGGCAAAATACATTTCAAGTTGTTTTAATTATTAAAGGTAGCTTTTTCACTTTCCACTTACTATGTGACACTCCAAAATTATTAAGGAAAAACTATCTTTTCTGGTCACAAGAGTCTGTTTACATATTTTTTAAGCTATTGATAAGGTGATAGTCATAAATGGATACCTGGTGATAAGGTCCCAGTATAGGACAGTACTTTTTTCCATTATTAAAAACAGATCAAGTTTCCTGTTATAAAAAACAATTTTCCATGTACATAAACTCACATTTAAGAACAGCAAAAGTTTATTTAGGGAATATCCAGCAAGATTACTTATTTTAAAATTTTGCCAAGTTTGAACTTTTGCAGGCATTTCTCCACCCTTCATTACAAATTGGGATGTTAGGATGCTGCTGTCTCTTGAGGAATGCCTTTAAGAACAATTACATGATATTCTGAACAGATATTGACACATTAATGAATCTTTTCAAAGATTCATTTGAGATCTTTGGTTGTTGAGATATCTATGGAAGAAAATTCCTGAAGTTACAATCAAACTCCACCAATTCCTTCATTTTCTTTCCCCCACCTAGCAATATTTTCAAAGTATTTCAAAACAGATTTCAAAACATTATCTCAACATTATGTTAAAGAGCAGGTGGGAACATCGGTGATTAACAGTGCAATTCACATGAATGGGTTGCCCTGAATAGATGAGCAGTCATGATGACTGATGACTTTGGAAAGCGTGGAAGATCATTAGTTCCTTCATGCATCGAGAAGGAGGTGGGACCAGGCATTATTTCTACAGGATATTTTTCTGCAGTGGCTTCAGCTGGTGGGACAAGTCTGGTTTTTTGGCACTCCAGAACACAGCAGGCTGAACACAGAACATAGGTCTGACAACCTAAATGAAGCTGTAGTTTGAGCTGTAATCAGGGGGCACTTTGTATCTCGTTAGCCCCTGCCATCTGGAAAGCTACTTCTTTCCCAGTTGTATAAGCCTATAATCAACCATTTTAATGTTGGTAAATCAACCACTGAAGATGTTTTAATATACTCTGATAAGTCAAAATATGACTGTAGTGGCCATAAAACTTGTCATAAAAAAGATTAATTACAGGTTTTAGTCCCTAAATTCCAAAGTCAAGCAAGCATCAGCAGCCAAAAACATAACCACAAGACACGACTGTGGCACGTCATTTCACAGCCCACGCCCCCGCTGGGATCCTGAGGCTATCAAACACTTGTATTTTTGTTTGTGCCTGTACACCAATGCATGCAGAATGGGGAACAAACAGGATGAGCTACAGATGCAGTCCCAGGGCTTTGACCTCATCATGATTATGGAGGCACGATGGGATATCTCGTGTGACTGCAAAGTTGTCATGCCAGGGCTTCTCGCTGCTCAGGAGAGACAGACTAGGAAGGCATGGTGATGGAGTTGCCCTCTGTGTGAGGCAACTCTAGGAATGTATTGAGCTCTTGGGGTGGATGATGAGCAAGTCAAGAGCGTATGGGTCGGGATAAAAACTAGGGCAAACTAGTAAAGATGACATTATGGGGTGTGTTTGTTACAGGCTGGAAGGGAATCCTGATTTTCAAAAAGGGTAAGAGGTAGGGCACAGGGAACTACTGGCCAGTCAGCCTCACCTCAATCCCTGGAAAGCCGATGGAGCAGCTCATTCTGGAGGCCATCTCTCTCCACATGGATGACAGAAATGTGATCAGGAGTAGTCAGCATGAATTCACTAAAGATAAATCATGCCTGACCAACCTGATTGCCTTCTAAAATGAAACAACTACCTGGATGAATGAGTGGAGAGCAGTGGATATTACCTGCCTTGACTTCAGCAAGTCTTTTGGCACCATCTCTCACAATGTCTTCATAGGCAAACTCAAGAAGTGTGGACTGGATGAGTAGACAGCAAGGTGGATTGAGAACGGACTGAAGAGCAGATGCCAGAGGGTTATGATAGTGGCACAGGGTCTAGTGGGAGGCCTGTCGCTAGTGGTGTCCCTCAAGGTTCATACTGAGCCCACCATTGTTTAACTTATTCTTCAGCGACTTGGAGAAGGGGGCAGACCCTTCCTCTGATGACACAAAGCTGTGAGGCATGGCCAATGCTCCAGAGTGCTCTGCAGCTCTTCAGCATTGCCAGCAGGTTGAGGGAGGTGATCCTACCCCCTCTACTCAGCCCTGGTGAAGCCTTGGAGTGCTGCAGCCAGTGCTGGGCTCCTCAGTACAAGAGAAGCATAGGGATACTGGAGTGGGTCCAGTAGAGGGCTACAAAGATGATGAGGGGAGTGGAACACCTCATTTATGAGGGAAGGCTGAAGGAGCTGGGTCTGTTCAGCCTCAAGAAAGAATGAATGAAAGCGGACCTCATAATTGTCTGTAACTATTTTTGCGAGGGTGTCGAAAGGATGGACCAGGCTCTTCTCAGTGATGCCAAGCAATGGGATAAGAGGCAATGGGTAAATGCACAGAAGTTCCACCTGAGGAAGAACTTCTTTACTGTGCAGGTGACTGGGCACTGGAGCAGATTGCCCAGAGAGGTTGTGTTCTTCCTCACTGGAGATAGTCAAGACACAATTCTGCGCAATGTGATCCAGAATGACCCTATTTGAACAGGAAGGTTGGATCAAATGACCCATCCCTTCCAACCTTATCCATTCTGTGATTCTCTGAGCTAGTATTTGACCTCTCACCGGTGGGCAAAAAAAAGATACTGCAAGTACCAGTTGATTAGGTATGATTGATCCATTACCATAAATATCTGAAAAGTTCCCTTGTAACATTATATTCTGAAATTTCACCCTTCTCCCAACACTGAATAATTAAACTCTTGCCTGAAACAGATATTACTGGTGCTATAATTCCAGACTTTATTCTGAAAGACCCACTTTGGCTCATGCTTCCCTGTTTCACAAAAATTATTGCTGTTTGTATGCTGAAAGATGTTACTTGTATCCAAATTACAGAATCATACTCATTTCATGTGGTTTGTAGTGCCTGCACATCAGAAAGATGTTTACACAGAGTTGATGGATGGGGACCGGATCTAGAGAGTCTGTCAGAATGCTCTCAATAGGCTGCAACACTGGTTCTTCAGATGTCCTCTTGGGCTTTGGGGTCATGACCATGAAAACACTGTGCTTTATTTGTAGAGTAGGTTTTAGGTTTTGAGTGGTTAATATTGGGTAGGAAATTATTGCACACTATAGTACCTATTTTGATTTCATTAATAAAATTAATTAAAGGGGATATGCATTTGAATGGCATTTTTCAGTGAAATGCACTTCCAGAGTAATAAAACTGTAGCTTTGAGGTATAACAGCATAGTAGACTGGAAAACTGAAGTAGCATACAAAAAGGCAATGTGCAGGATGAGTGCGTATTTGCACAACCATGGATCATAGCTGTTCTTGTGTTTCTTAACAAGTGGAGGGTCTGTCTGTCCCATGTAAGTAGACTTTCAGTGGACTTTCAGGACTTTCAGACCTCAGTAGGTTTTAGGACAGGGTTGGAGAGGCCAATGCATTTATATGTTGTCAATCACCGTCCTTCAGTGAGCTCAGCTCTTCTGTTTCATATCCAGTAGTTTTTCCTGGATGGAACTTTTTCTGTGCAGTATTCATTTTCTTGACTTTTTCTGGCATTTTTCTAGTTCCTCTGCCTTGTTCTCTTCTAATGTAACTCTTCCTTTCTGCTTTTGTGCAGCTGCTAACTTGGAGGCATAGCTCAGTTTTGTTAAAGCAACACAATTTTTCTTTTTCATTCCCTTTCTCATCTCTTACAGATAAAGCAAGGTATTAACTGCTGATACTAGTTTTTTTTTTTACCTCATGTTATGCTGTACTTGGTGCTAAAAAAAAGAAACATTTTTGATTCCCTTATTGAAGAGTATTTTCCAGGAAGAAGAATAAGATTTGAAAATGTTTATTTTTTTCTTTTCTTTTTTTTATTTTAGTGTTTTCCCTGCAATACAGTCTAACAATAGCTTTTCAAAGACTACCACACACCTTTCTAAGCAGAGGCAAAGGATTTAAAAGTAGTAAGACTAGTAACTTCAGTTTAACCCTTCCAAGACAGGTTGTCCTTTCTTTGAACATAACACCAGCCAGAATTAATGTATGCTATTAACTTAAAAAATACCCTAAAATTGGACAGATACACTTAAAAGTTCTTCAGCATCCTGAGACCAAGGGTTTAGCAAATGGCATAAAAATTGAGAGTGACCAATAGGTGTTAAACAACATTTCCTGCTTTTTGTAGGCAAGGATAATGGCATAGAGGATCAAGTCAGCAGGGAAAAACATGTATGCATGAATTGGCTCAAAGAGATCTAGTTCAGTGAGATATATTTAACCTTTTCGTCAGCTGAAAACTGCCAAAGATAAGCTGCCATTATCAGATTCTTTTGAACTAGGGGGAAAATACATTGCACTGGAAAAATGCTCTTTTCTTTTTAACAACATGTGATTGAGATATAACTTACAGTTTTACTAATTGATTCTCTGCGAACAAGATAAAAAAGTACATAAAGTTTCTTTGTTCCTCCAGCAGTGTTCTGTCAGTGATACCAGATGCAGTTCATAAACAGGACAAGAAAATTTATCAACCACTTTCTTACTATACAGGGGCTAAAGGATCTAAGTGTTCCTTGAAAAGCTGTTCTCTTTGAGATGTAGAATGATCAGTTCCAGGAAGTTGTTATGAGAGCAAAATATTTAAACGAGATCCTGACCAGCATCTTGATCCCATGTGAGTGCCAGTACAATATGTTTTTTTCATATTTAGTCTATTTAAATGGTCTAGAAAAATTTCTGTCTAAGTATCACTGAGCAGCTGCAGCACATTATATCCCTGCACACAATCAATTTACTTTTGCACATGATATAGTTTAAAAATGTATGAAAATTGTTGTTAATTTGTATTCACCAGTAAAAGACTAAGTTCTGTCATGGGAACTTAATTTGGCAAGGATATAGCCTGGATCCCTTTGAAAACATGGTGGATTCTTTTTTATTTTATGTATCCATTTTTTAACAGCTATTGTAAGTCTTATGGCATCTGCAAAGTTGTAGGAATTTGCTAGCTATAGTGGCAGCTGGTTTTTTTTCAAAAAGTTAACTGCCTCTAGAATCCTTTTGGTAGGACAGTCTCTGACTATTAGTCTTATGAATTTATTTAAGATTTATATTTCTAAGACTGCCAATTAATAAATGTATAAACACATAATGTTTCATAATGTATTCATAATGTATTAACACACATTTCAGGCTTATCAACAGTTAATTTGAAATATGAATGAGAAATCTCTCAACCTAGATTTCTATTTCTTAAAATTATGTTTTATCTCCTATTTTTATGGCAACTGTAGAAAGATACTACTTCTCAGTCATTATGTAGATTAATTAGTCAGTATACAGAAAAGAGGTATAGGGTAGTATCAATTCTTCCTTTTCCAAGAATTTGGACTAAATTGATGACAGCAGAAGTGGACACATTGTTAGGAAGTTTCTGACATATTCCTGTTCTTTAATAATCTCTATTCATATTATACAAAATAGTATTAATGAGATATGGCTTCTGGGTCAGCTGCTTAGTTTGGCAGGACAGTATTTCCATACCTGTTAAACAATGATTCAAATCTACTCTGACTAGCAGTGTCTGGACAGGACACCTGAAGAAGGAATGGGTGTTACATATTCATGTACTTTCAGGTTCCATTCACTTTATCTTTTTTGTGTGAGAAGGAAAGGGATTCTGACCAGAATGTCAATAAGTTCAAAATAGTGCACAAGTTGGCAGAGAAAAAAGAGCTGAGTCATTGGAAATACCACAGTGTTCCTTTCATGGCCTGGCTTTCAAGATGTGCAGGAATGATTCAGAGGGGAGGACTAATAGGGGCGCACAAGGCTGTTGAAGTCCTGAAATATAAAACGTTGTCCTGCCTCTTAACTCTGATTTAACACTGCACAAACAACCTCCATTTCCACAAGATGGTGATGAAATAGGGGAAGAACTACCTACATAGCATGCAGCTAAAACTCTAGATTGCTTTGCTTGAACTTTTATGACCCCAACTCCAAAGCAAAGTGAAGCAGCAATACTGTACTAATTAGTGGTCATGATGTATATACACTTAAGGCCCAAGTTGAAGTGTTACTTACAAGTGAAAATGTACTGAAAAATAATTTCTAATTGTTATGTAACAATAGCGTATGGCATTTATATGGTTTTTAAAATAAAGCTTAAAATAATTTAGCCTTGAGTGTGTGCAGTTTTAATTTCATTTTGTGCATAAGAAAATCTTATTATCTCTAAAAGTTTGGTATGGCACAAAATTTGTTACCTTATGTTAAATTTCTACTAGTGTATTTCTTGGATTTATTTTCTTTCATTCTAATATATGGTCATTGTAAGTTCAAGGGCATTAATATTTATTCCTGAATGTGCTACATTGCTAAGTGGAAAAATGAGGATCAGAAGCAGTTACAAGAGATGAAATGGCCAAACCAATCAGAAAAGATGGGAGAAATCTCATTTGATTTACAGATAAAGGATTAAAATGTGTAGTGGGGGGAAAATGTCATTCGTTTTACTGCTCTGTTTTCTTGCTTCAGTAATACTCTGAAGGTGCTATAGCATTAGAAAAACACCTAAGCAGCTGGAGGACTGAAGGACATTGAAGTCTTGTCCTGTCATTATTGACTAACTATAGAGGTGGCACAGAATTTTTCAAATCCTATACAGGAAGCAGCAATGGGAGACTTGGTTATTTTAAAGCACTTTGTACCTCCTGGATTAGAGACTTTCTACAATATTGTTACTTATCTTTCTCATAGGCTGTCTGATGGTGGGACTCTCACTGGGTAGAAAAAGGGCTGAAGGCAAGTGAAAGCAGATATTTCTCTTGGCTGCACTCTGATGGCTTTCATGGTCTCAGGGAAATGTTTGATGTATTGCAAATCAGATACAAAATACTGAACACACATCACGATTCTGTGGTGACGGCCAGGTAAAAATCTGGTCCAGCTTCTCACACAGCGTGTATGGAAATGTGCACTGAGAAAGGTTATTTAATCTTTGGGTTTTGGTAATTCACCCTGAGAACTTTGGCAAGGAACTTGCCCCCTGGAAACAGGATTAATTACAATAAGTGTAATGTGCTAGGACATCAATGAAACAGAGTTAAATGTGTTAAAGAGTTAAAGGCACGAAACATTGGGATCTTGTATCACGCCTGTTCAGAAGCACAGGACTTCTACATGCGTGTGACTCACCATCAAAGGCCCTGTCATGTGCTGGAATTACCAACTGCCTAATTTTGAATATGTCTACATATACTTAAAAATTAGATAAATGAATGGGGTGGGTCATAGGTTGAAGGGATCGAAGAGTTCTCTGAGCAAAGCAGATGTGGAGCAATCTGTGATAGTTGTGGAGAGAACTGCTTGAAGAGGTGGTTGAAATAGTAATAACAACCTATCTCAGGATGAAATACACCAATGTAGGGCATAATTTTACATAGAGTGAAAATTATCACTTTTTCAATTAAAATCTTCAATGTATAGAGAAGATCTGCATTTTAATAGAAAATACTCCATTTGCTGAAAGACTTAGTTTAAATTTTTCAGAAAAAAAACCAAACCCAGACCTTTATAAATTTCTCATAATCCTATCTATACACTTAATTTCTGTGCATGTGCTGGTTTTGGCTGGATTAGAGTTAATCCCAACTGGGTTTAAACCACAATGCTGCATAAAGGACTCAGTTTTTGTTAAAACTTCACAATTCAATATAATCTTCCAGGAGCAGCCATCAAAAGCACTTTCACAACAACTTCAAAAGCCTCTCTTAAATCTGGAGGACCTGGCTATCAAAGACTGTCAGCCAAAGCACTAACATAATGCCATCAATTCAAGCCATGATCTAAGTAGAAAAATAATGTTTCACTCTAGAGCGCTTTAAAATAGTTCCTCCTTCCTCACACTGTACTACCTGGTTGGCAGAAAGCTGTGAACAGTACAGTTCTCTATTCTAGTAGTTAATCAAATAATATGAAATTTTTCCGCAATAAGTGTCACTGCTGGGATTTTTTGTAATTCAATATGAGCATGATCCAAAGCACATGGCAACAGGAAGGAAAAGCAACGATATCTTCCTGAAACCCGTCAGCTCATTATGGAATTAGTCTCTGTGGAGATGACAACTGAACTCTTTTCTACAGAATTTTCTATTGCAAGCATGAAATGAGGCTGATAATAAGTATCGCTATTAAAGAAACAGGTCTCCTTTATGAAATGGAAGTTTGTTTACTTTTAATTAGAAAAAGTGTCCTGAGGAAAAAAGGTCTGTTTATTCTTTGCATTTCATCCAATTTTTTTGTAAATTAGTTGCTGTTAGGGTGCTCTGTGTAGTTTCCTAACTAACTCTTGTCATGCTGAATGTTTGTTTCCAAAGGCACAGATTATTGCTGAAATTTCTGCAAGAAGGCATGGTAGTGTATATTTCATGTGAAAGGCTGCCGTGCCCAGGACTTGAGTAAGAGCTGGAACTACTGAAGTCCTTTTGGGTGACATTCTGCCCAATACATGCCCTGGAACTCTTTTTGGAATTAGAAAAGAGCCCACGGAAATAATACTGATATAAAAACCACAGTTCTTGACAATCAGAAATAAATAGAAAAAAATCTGATTATGAACTCAACTAAAAGTCAGATTAAAAAAAGAATTCTTCTGAGTGCTTTAATAACTTTTCTTTTCTTTTTATTTTTTAGGTTATTGTTTTCCTGCTTCAGGACAGTCCTTCCCTCCCCTTAATGTGCCAGAACTGCAGGGCTTAGTCATCTCTTTCCTTTCCTCTCCTCCCCCCAGTGACAGAACTTTTCATTTATGCTTTCATTTTTTGAGAAAGCTAAAGCAACATTTGTGTTCTCCTCATGATTTATCCGTAATCCCTTGGAGTTCAAGGAAAACTTGAGCAGAGAATTTTTCAGAATATATGGTAATGAAATATGCCTCAGAAGAGCTTCTCAAATTCCCAATTTAGAAGTCTTTATTTTTTCCTTTCTGCTGTTGTGGACAAGACCATAAGTAATATTTTAATGTAGATCACTGACTCCTGATCTAGGAACCCCTGAGAGCCTGTTAACACAGTGTAGTTACCCAGAAGAATTACTGCTGGGCAATATGGACACCTCCTCACCAGCAGGGATTAAGGATTTAGCACCTTCAGGCCCATTCATCTTTAAATTGAGGAACTTAGGCATGGTGGTGGTGCTAAATCTTCATGAAGAGGCAAGGAAAGTAATTATTAGTGAGCCACAGAGCAACTGTCAACTTATTTCTTTTTTGTTGTTGTTTTTCTAATGGCATGTGCATTAATTCCAGGTAAAACAAACAGTAGCTTGGAGATTTTCATTTGTTCAAAAATGTTACTAATCTAAAGCCATTGATCTTTTACTTTATAATGCTGCTGCTCAATTTAAGCTGTTTTAGAGAGGCTTTGATTTGGAATGTCCAATCCAAGTATGAACTAGTGTCATTAAAATGTAATGAATTAAAACTCACTGCCCCTCCTTTTAAAATCAGTAAATTAATTAAATTAAGGTGATGAGAATTTGGTCCAAAAGGGACCATTCAGAGTCACTGGCTTGTCCATGGACATCAATGGGAGGTTGATCCCTTAGGCATTTAAATCACTTTTTTTCCTACAAAATATTTCTCTTTTCCTTTGACTGTTAAGTAAGAATAAACAATTCCTATGGTAAAGAGAGACAATGTGGCATAAATTCATAATCCAGCTACCACAAAACACAAAGAATCAAACCCAGACTGATGTCAATGACTGCTACAATTTCACCTATCACTGTTGGCAGTGCAGAGGTGCTCTGTAGGGATGGTGACCCATACTTCACTCTGTCACAGTGCTTGCCTGGGACCTCTTCAGTGATTCCAGTTCTGCAAAGTGCTGAGCAAGTTCCCAAGTGCATGTGGCTCTCACTGGCTTGCTTTGGGATGCCATTCAGAGGCATAAATCCAGAGAGAGATACTGGGCCCCTGCTGAAAGGGGAGCTCTAAAAAGACAGGTCATAAGAACAGGTGACTGCTAAATGGAGTGTGGAGAGGAACTGATAATGCTTTCCACTGTAGGAAATTATCTGGTTTTCTCAATTGGTTTTATATTTAGTATGCATCCTGCTGCTTTGACTGCTTCCCTTTTATGGGATGTAGTTGGTTCTTAAAGGGCATTGGTTACTAGCAATTTCCAGTGTTTCATTTATCATTGATTAAGTATCAAATAGTAATACTTTACATACAGTAGTTCACAAAATAAAATTGTTATGGCAGGCTAGTGAATGCATCAGAAATAACTTCTAGCATTCTTTAAATCTGCATTTCACATAACTGGTCTATTTGTGCCACTGGATGCATTAATTATTTTCAGACTGATTTTTAGGGTATTTATAATCAATGGCTACATTTGTTCTTCTGAATGGCTCTTCATTTCCACAACTCGAATTTTATTTCCCAAAAACCAAAAGATGTGTGAAAAATAAATAGAACAATGCTTCAAGTGTGTGTTCGCACAGAATACTTCTAATCAGATCTCAGTTTAAGGTTTGAGAGTTCTGAAAACAGTTTACCTCAGTACTTAACTCAGTCAGCTGAAGAAAATGGAAGCGAAAGAGTACAATCTGAAGGTTACAGATCTTGTCCTGAACAGTAGCTCGTTCATGTGTGTATTTGAACTTAGGAGTTACTTGTAATTTTTGTCGTCACTCAAAAGGATTGAAGTCCAGCAAACCATTTGAGGCTTTTGGGGAAAAGATAGAACAGTGCTAATTGGTACATGACAGAGGGAATACATGAACACAACCTAGGAGTTTGTTCTGCTGAAAGCATCATATTATATTGTTTCCCTGTGGATAGAAGCTGGAAAAGTCAATGTTTTTTCCTCGAGTTTCTTTATTGCCATGAAAGTATTTCAAATTACTTATACTGGTAGAATTATCACAGTAATTTTTATACAAAATCTAAACACTTCTGAAATGAGAAGAGTAATTTAGCTATTAAGATGGGGGTATTTGCCTTTAATAATTTATTCTGACATATCCAGGACTTGGCTAAAGGTCACTGGCAAAGACAAATTCCTTGGATTTGTGGGGTTATTTTTGTTGAATGCAGGGAGTTTTCATTCTGTAACAGACCTGGACACAGCCCCTGCCTACATCCAAATATCCTCCTGCTCTTTGGACATGAGTCCTTGAGGCTTACTGGCCTTAATGCCTCAGGCCTAATAATACATTCAGAAGAATTTTTACCAGATGCTGATTGGAAATGTGCCATAGCCATTCTCTGAGTGGTTTATAGGGGAAGAATAACATCTTAATTAAGTTACATTAATTTCTGGTAATTATCATGCAATAACAATTTAATGTGGCAAATACTTTGTCATTTAACTAGTATAGTTGTTATTACATATTACAGTTTTCTTGAAATTTTTTATAATTTACTGATAGACAAACCTTTATATGTTCATATAAAAATTATAATACACATAAATATATTATATAATTGCTCATATCTAATTGCAGATATTACAAGGAGTAGCAATTTGAGAATAATATGATTGCTAATTTTCAAATCAGATGTTTCGATGAAATGAAAAAGAAGATTACTTTTTTAACCTGTATTTTTTTTAATTTTGAAAAGCTTTTCAAAGTTACCTTCTGCCTCTCTTGGTTATTGGGCACTCAGATTAAATGGTAATGTCACTGATAAAGAAATTATCAGTCTGACCCCAAATAATTTACTTATTGAAAGATATTATATAAATTCCCCAGAATGAATTGGACTGGTGGCACTCCATGTACTAATTTACACCCTGCTTAAACAAGTTCCAGAGTCCGAGGGACTCACTGGGAAGGAACCTGAGTAACTGGGAGTAGAATACTGCCTGTGTAAATTCATCATTCAAATACAGGCATTCTTATAACTATCAGCTAAGAACACTGAAGCTAGAGTTTATTTTTTAAAGTATAATTAACACCAAAATATCTTCAGGTCTTAGTTCCTTTTACTTCCATGCTACCCTGGTTCTTCCATAGGATCCCAAGTAATTTAAAGTGGAAGGGAACTCTAGAAGCCATCTGTGCCAGATGAGAGGACTCAAGGGAAACAGGACTAGAAAAATATGTTTAAAAATGCTAGATTCTTCAGATACTACTGAGAATATACATTAGAACCTAAGATTTTATGTGTCACTGCACCATTTGTATACTAGTTTTACCATAAAAAAAATTCACATTAAAAGATATTATTTCTCTCAAAAAGACAAAAAAGCCCCTTTTTTCATCTAGTATACAGTTTCATAAATATAGCACATTTTTTTCCTAGACATTAAAAAGCACTGCAGTACTATGCTGTCCACGCACTAGTGTAAAGAGATATAATCTAATTTTAAAGTTAAAATTGAGCAGTTTGCATGCTTGGGTAGTAAAACTCTTCTCAGCAATGTCTTCTGAATCTGAACAGCTCTTCTCTCTGGTCAGAAATGTACAGAGCTTTACTGCAGGATATTGTTCCTGCTCACTTTTCTTTGGCTAGTTTTGAGGCACCTTAGAAGTCTGTGCTCAGTGGTGAATTTTGTATCCTTCTGACCCCCCTACAGTGGCCACACAGTACAGCAAGAGTGGTATTGCAAGGAATTCTGCTCCAATAATACCTGTTTTTTTTTTCCTTTAGTCTTTCCAATTACTTGAACAAAGGCTCAAGGAATGTGTCCTTGCATTTTCATTTTGCCCAGTATTGTATTAAGTTTCTCAACAAAGGAATTAAGTTTTCAGTTAAGATTTGTCCTAAAAAAATGAGGATGTTTTCTCTTACAATTCCCTCACAGGGCTAGATTATTACTTTTTTGGTAACTCCTTCCAGCACTTTGTTTTTCTGTGTCATCTTCAATTTGGGGGAAATCCCAAGTGTTTTCTTCAGTATGACATGTGAATATATTCCTTCCCTTCTGCAACAAGCATCAGTACTGAAGTGACTTACTTTGATTATGCAAAGATATGGCAGAAGTAGAAAAACTTCTCAAAAAAAAAAAAAAAAAAAAAAAGCTACAGGAATTGTCAGAATTTGCCCTTTCATTTGGTTTTGTCAAACAGCTTCTGCCTCTGCCAGAAGTTGTAGCAGGACTCCTCCCTGTTCTGTCAGCATATCAGCTGTGGGTAGTAATTAGGTACAACAAAGTAACAAATTGCTGGCTCTGCACTTTGTTCCTCATTTGCCTTTCCTCAACTGTCCACTACATGTCAAAAATAACTGTCACTTTTGGACTATCTATTAAACCTCATTATTATTATCATCCAGCTAGCTAATTTGTGCCAATCCTCTTCCCTCCCATTATTTTTTCCAAAACACTGAAAACAGTCAATTTGTCAAGGACATAAATTTTCTGGTTTGCCCTTGTGCAGCCAGAGTTCACCATGGGCAAACAGAATCTCTGGGCTCACAGGGCAGGGGAAGGAAAACAAGGAAGAGAGAAGGGCAATAGGGGACACATAAATGAATATGGGACTCTGAGTAGAAAAGCCATGAAAGGTTCCACAGCCTTCTTTGTTCAGGAAACCCTCAACAAATAGTGTGCAATGTGATTTTATTGAAATGTCTGCTTTCCCTATGAGCAGTTGATATGATCCTTGTGCATGCTCATTAAGGATTATTGTCTATTCCTTCCTGCCTTCTCCAGATCTAACATATCTATTTGCATTGGAAGTATGTGTTTGTAATCACTTTCTAGCATATCTTCTTCTGTCACTTTGTCACTGTTAATTCTCAGTGGCTCTACTTTTGGTAGGTGTTGTGGTTTTTGTTTCTTATGCTACTGTATTTATTGGGCAATCTGATAAAACAGGGGTTTCACTAAACTTTAGAAAGGCTTTATTTACATCAAATGGAAAATTTTATTAGAAATTATATAACTCTAGGAAGGCTGGTGTCTTATTTTGAACCATATCTGTAGAAATGGGCTGCGAAAATAATATCAAGCTTTTTTTATGAGAATAACATTGTCAGGGAAATTACAGGAAGTACAGTGGAGCAAATAAACCTTGGTCTTGAGAGACTAAATACATATATTATACAGCATTCAATAGATCTGGTTTGATTAAGGTCATAGACTTTTTGGACTATGTGTGTAACTTTTCCTACACAAGAAGTATCATAATAGTGTGCAAATGACTGAAATATGAAAGAAGAATAAATGTATTCACAAAAGAATAAATGCCAGCAAAGGCCATTAGTAAAAGTAAAGGGAAAAAACCAAACTTGAGAATTCAGTATCAGTAACATAAAGTGTCACCGAGGTGCGTTGTAAAAGACTGTTGTGAAAATAGCCAAAACTTTCTCATTTGGGACCTTTTAATATAGTCTGGGAAAAAAAAAACAAAAAAAAAAACTAGGAAATATAGGAAACATACTTGTTTTTGCAGAGATTTAATGGGACACTAATAAAGATCTTCTCCAGCTCTAACTTCTTTAAATCAATTTTGGGCAAGACAGCCTGAAATGTTGATGTTAAATAGAAACTTAAAGTCATTGATGCAATATCTTGTCATGGTTAGGGAAGTAAAGAAATTACAGTTGATATGTCAGCAAAGCACAAGTGCGAACACCAGGAGAAACTAGTAAACAGAGATCCAGTGAGGCAACCCTAAAATGCTTCATTTGGCCAGTGGCACTGTACTACAGATGGAAATTAGGTTTGTAAAGATGAGCAAGCCCTTAACTATGATGACATATTGTTATGCTTATGTTCCTTAGGGGAAAAAAATTCCTTGTCACAAGATTTTTATACTAAAAATGTATGTTCAATTCCACTTTCCAATATTTTTCTCTTATGTGTCTTAAATTAAAAGTCTAGCTTCCATCTGGCCCATTAATTTATGGACCTCAAATGTCTGCTGTTTGGGCTTTCATGACTAGCACCTTTTTAGGGTTTCTACCCTGAAATTTAGGACAGAAAATGACTGTATCTTGGATGTAGAAACATCTTGGCTGCCAGACTTTCTCACTGTTACCAAGCATCTTTTCACATTTACAATTTATACCAAATCTTGAGAGACTGTTCCTAAGGTGATTTTTTGGTAAATCTTGCTCATATTTACCATGATTTCTCTTTTTCCCCAGATGCCCATTTTAATCCTTTATTTCTTAATGTGTTTTATCTTGCTTATTTCAGATGTTAAAAGGGTGTGTTTTAGTGTAGTTTTTGCTGTATTCTATCATGTTTTTAAAAACATCCAGAAACCCTAGATTTATCAGGGGAGTTCTCATTTGGCAGCTAAATTATTTTTGTCATAAAGAGGATATTATAAAACTCTTTGAGAGGAAGCATGAAACTGAAATAATGGGACAAAGATCAAAGCCAGCAGCTACACAAGACTTTCTGGTGTAGAATCCTTGACTGGCAAGAGGGAGCTGGCTGATGGCATATTTTTTGTACAACTAATGAAAATTTCTCAAGGGGTTAAGCCTTCTAATAGTTTGGAAGATGTAATAAAAACTCATTTCAGACTAATATAGAGTTTTCAGCAATATGTTATATGTATGAAATTTGCCCTTTACAGCTGGTAATTTGTCACCACCTTAATCTTCTGTCCTGCAACCACACACAGGATCAGTCCTGTTTATTTCAGTGCTTATTCCCAGAAAAACTGTAAAGTCTCATTGCTGCTGATCTTTCTCCAACTTTTTAATATAGATGCTCTGATCATTTTTAGCAGTATTTTTTTATTTTATCAGTACTGAAATTGAATCTCACATCCTTTGACTTGGTGGAATATCTGCCTGTAAATGTCTGTATTCCTTTACCAAAATACTTCTAGAGAAATATAATAAATAAAATCCTGGTAAGTTAGTAGAAATGATAAAACATTTGTACATTTTCACCAAACTCCTTGATATCGCATTAGGAACTTTTATAAATTCTTATTTGTAATTCAGATTGTATTTTATTCAATTATCTGGAATTTACTCACTTTATACGTACTTTAACATAAAACTTACGTTAACTAAACTTTAACTAAAAACTTATTTTATTTAATTAAAATGGGGGGGGTTTTAAGAGTTTTAAGTGAAGATCACAGAATGCAAGGTGCAGAAAATAAATGTGATGAACAGGAAGGAACAGAAGGAGAAATAACAGGAAAAATCAATAATGATAAAAAGGAGTGATGTATCAAATGGAAAAAAAGCATGGAACTCATGGAATTTAGGTAATTTACTGAATAAAGTGAAGTAAATTATCCAAAATAAGGTCAGTCAGCAAGATTTATGTGTTTTCTGGAAAACTTTAACAGTGTTTTCCCCCTTCCAAGTGCAGTAGTTAGGTATCATGTTTATATAATATGGCCTGTGGTTTGTGTACTACTTTGCCATTTACTCACAAGGAAAAGCACCATTCATTAAACAACCAGAAGCATTTTGTTCAGTGTTATGGGCTTTCCTTACACAAGATCCATCACAATAAAGAGAACTGCTATTACTAAGATCTGGCAGCTACACAGTCCAAATGATAAATATAAAAGCTGTTTAACATTCTAGTGGACTGTAACCTGCAATAATCTCTAAAATTATAAAGCACTTGAAAATTTTCATCCTGTATGGTCAGTTCTGAACACCTGTGAATTTTCAGAAGTTTTTAGAGGCCTATCAGGAAAGTAAATAGCACCAGAAAATGTCTGATACAAATCTCATATTTTTTTGTTTTTGTCAGTGTACTGCAAGGGATGTCTGCTCTATAAGGGAGAGGATGCAAGAGGGTCAAATATATATATTAAAAATAAGGAAATTTTCATTCAGAGCTGTGAAATCTCCTTAATCATCCTGCAGTAGGGTGTAGCTGTCAGTTTGGACAGTCTCAACTCCCTTTCCCCTGATATCTGGAAGAAAACATCCTGTAAAAATCAGACACAAAGTCTATTGTTTATGAAGTTGGCATTAGCTGCTTTCTAACTACCTCTACCACCGTCCATGGGTTTGGTGGAATTTCTGTGTCATTAAATCAATGCTTTCTGCCCCTAAGAAAGATGAGACAGGGGATTGATTCACCATTTCCAGGACCAACTATGTTCAGATACTTGCAAGCCAAGTGACATTTTTAGCACAGACAGGCAGAAATTAACAGTTAACTGGGCTGTAAGAAAATCATGCTCAGTTAACCCTTATTTAGATGAGCTGGGCAGCTCTTCCTTGTTCAACACATATGAAATGTCTTACACTCTTACTACACAAAATGTCTTACTTGATTAAATAAAATCACTACTACTACACAAAATGTCTTACTGATCCACTCTTTCCATCAGGATCAGGAACTTCTTTTCCAGGGAAACGTCTTACTGGTAGTTCCTTCTCAGTGGAAGATTTTCTTCCTTTCTTCTCTCAAACCTGGTCTTCACTGGAGAACCATAAGAGCAATTACTTAACTGATCTGAAGAATCTTTTCCTCAGCAGTCTTGGATGGAGAAGAAGAACTCATCAGATGTTTGCTCTGTATGCCTTCATTTGTCCAAAACTTAAAAACCAAAGTATTTCCCTGAAAATGAATCATCCAGTTTCTCTTTTAGGATTATTTCTTTCCTGGAAAGTCAGTCCTCTGGTTCATGAAGACCACCCCAGCCCCATCCTGGACTTCTTGCTCAGAGCTTAGAGTCAGTTAATGTTACCAGCCCTTGCTGTTGCTCTTACTGCTTAAGACCTAATTTAAAGTATTTCTTGCTGACCACACATTTTTCATTAAGACAGAATCTTATCCTGATGCTGTCATCCTTTTCTTTATTTCTTTTTTTACTCAATACTGTCCCTGTAGGACACGAGAAAGCCCGACGTGAGCTGCTGCTATTGTCACGGTAAAGAGACGACTTTATTTTTTCTGACTTCAGCATTTATAGTTTTCCAAAGGTGCCAGTGGATTGGAGGGTGAAAGTGCCACCTCTCCAATGACACTGGGCAAACTACCAGTGCATCAAATTTCTCTGCCTCTATGAAGGAATGCAAAACAATAGGTTATTTACAGAAAGTGTGTGAGAAAGTTCTCTACAAGAATGTAAACTCAGAAGACTTTAGAAAACTCTTAAAAATCAGGGTGACACAATACAATAGATAGGTAGCTGTAAATATACTGGTATGTCACTGAAATACAAAAGGCTCTTTTATTTGGTTACAGATTTGGGGGTTTTTTGCATGTTTGGAAATAGGCCTAACTGGAGAAATGTGTGAAGTCTGCCACTAGACAGTCCTGCAATATAGTTACCAAAGAATACAGGGAAAGGTGGAAAAGAAATTTAATTTTTCTCCTGGAATATGAAAAATACAGAGTAGCAAACAAGTTTTTTCAGGTTTGAAAGATTACTGTGCTTCCATTCATCTAAAAGAGGTAAGGGAAGATACTTTATTTTATATTTTTAAAACTTCAGCAAAAGTTTTCCATATGAGAACTCTAATTCTGGAATTGAGCTATTATACTTAGGTTTGAACATATTGGTGTCAGAAGTTACCCTGAGGTTTCACCCAATAATATCCATTATATTTCATTCCAATGTCCACTGTATCACCTGCTGCTAACACAAGGAAGAGAAAATTTAGAGATGTTGATTTATGAAACTTCTGATTATGCAACATTGGATAACAAAAAACAATTATAGATAGTGCAACAGGTTTTGTTTTTATAGAATAGTATACAAAAATAATAAAGCTGAATTAATTTCTACACTATCCCAAGAGAGCAGTAGCTTCTAAAGAAAAGCGAAGAGGAAAATAAGTAGTTTTGTAGGAACAAGTTATTTTCACCTTAATTGTCTACCAAAACCAGATTGAGCATCTTTACAGAGCCATTAGCATATTTTCCACTCTATTTTTATACAGAAGACTCTGTTCCTCTCTAGGCTCAGACTTAAGTGTTTTGCTTTTGAGTAATTTCATGGTTGTGGTAGGTTGCTCCAGTGGTGTGGCCCACTTGCTTTAATCACTATACTGGATTCCAGATTGGTAAGGAATAATTTTATTCTATTCTGTAATTCCAGTATTCTTTATTTGCTGAGATCTGTAGTACTGTGCCCGTGTAAAAAATGCAAGGTACCTTGTGAAAGAATGATTAAAAAGTAGGTCCAAATTTGAAAGTATTATGAATGGCATTAAAATTTTTATTTGAGCCCCCCAGTATGTTTATTTAGGGTTGCCTTTTGTTAGTTCATTTTAGCTGAAGAAAATATATTATTAAAATTGATTTTGGCCTCTAAAATATGTGATTTATTGGCTAGAATGTGGTGCTTTCGTGAGTAAATAGCTGTTGATATATCCATTATTTAAGTGTTACAAAATATCAACAACAAAACTGCCTGTATCAATAGTAAACTGCTTGATTTCTTGCACCAGATTGGAAAGCAACTTGAAAATGCTGATTATCCTAGAGCTACCTTTTTTGACACCCTGAAAGCTTTCATTTCATTATCTCCACCTGCCATTGTATTATAGATTTGTAGGTGAAGACAAAAATTATAACAAGTGAATCTTCCCATGGTCTAATGAAAAAATAACTATCAAAATTATGCACTACCAAAGGGAAAAAAAAAATAATCAGGGTCTCTTTCTGGCCTGCCCAGGTTCTGCTGACTAAAAAAAAAAAAGCAGTATCCAATCAGGAACATGCTCAATCTTGCTGGTATTCTGCCACATTTTGACTGAAATAACATGAAAGAAATAGAATGGATGAGAGAAACTTGTACAAAAAGCAGCTGAAACCCCTTTGACTGTGCTAGGCGAGGCTGTATTGAACCCCAAAGCTGTGGGTAGAGTTCAGGCTGTTGAACCAAAAATATTTCAGGCTGAACTTTCCAGAAGTATGGATTACTAAAGAGTTACTTTTTTCTATGCTTCTACTTGTTAGTATTGATGTTATTAATACTGATACTGTCATAAAACTGTCATAAAAACTGTCATAAAACAGGTGAATCAAGCTAAGTCATACAGCCAGCTAAACTCTGATACTTTATCAAGTGGCAGAATTTTGATAACAAAAATCTAAAATGGCCTGGTTGGGCTGCCTTGCTTATGTCTCCCTCAAGGCAGTCAATTGAATTTTCTAAACAATCCACCCTCCAATATACCCATTTGCCCCGTCACAAATGAATGGATAGAGAATTATGACACATCTTCATTTACTGACAGACATTTGTCATTGAGACCCTTTCTACCTTCCTACTGATGTATGTACCATGCATACATACAATGTAATGCTGGAAACATATGCATAAAAGCTATCACATTCAGCTTAATTATTAGCTAATTAACAGCCCTTCTGGCCTTTGCAGAATACCATGCTAAATTCAAGAAATAATTTGAATAGGTAATTATGAATGCTATTTTAAAATAATGAGTTGAAGCATCTACAAGATTTTACCTTGACAAAAATGTGATTGCTAAAATTGCCACTGACTAATACATAGTTGGGAGGAACAAACTTTTTTCTTTTAGAAAGAAAAAATTGTAGTCCCATTGTCCACAAAAGCTCATTAGAAATAAGAAAGAAATTTGGAAGATCTCCAAATGCAGGCTTATGAAATGGAAGAAAGAAAAAAGTAATTTCTTGGATTATTTTTTAATGGATGAAAATATGCAACATCCAGTGTCGTTTGCAAGGCACTGGACTTTGCACCATGCTGGCAGTGATTGTCTCCTCACAATGCAAATTATAACTGGGGACCAAGTAGTCACTGTCATCCACAATTCTATGTTATAACACTTTAGATTTGATTTCTACAGCAGCCTTGAAAATGTTGCTACTGACAAAACGAAATGTATTCTTTCATGGTCTGGCTTTTCAGTCTGCCTTTTATTCACTCATGCCCATAAATCACCACTTTCTGTTTATATTATAAGGTTACACCAACATCTTTAACCTAACAGTATTTGAACCAAACCACTTATGAAAATTAATGGTTTTCATACGTAGTATGAAGATGTCTGAATTACCCAGAGGGTTGTTAAAATACAGTGTTATTGTATAAAGTACAAAGGTATTAATCAGTTTCGTGTTTTTGTTGCCTTTTACAAAAGCCAGAGGCGATTGCAGCTGCAGAGTTGCTCAGTCTTGAGATGACCTCTAGGGGTCACCTGATACTTTCTCTTATAAAGCACAGATAATTATTTCTAAACAACCCCAAAGAAAATAAGACTTCTTGAACAGTTTTTCACTTTAAGCTAGTGATGGCACACTCTCGTTTGCATATGAACTCTTACTTGTTCAAATCTTATACAGTCTTTTCTATTGTGTAACCTAAATTTTCCCCACTGCATGTTAAATGAGTTCCTCAGTCTTCTTTGATTAATCAAAAAATATGGCCTACTTTATGACATGCCTTTAATTATTCACAGACAGTTCTTGTTATGTCATTTTCCTCCGGATGGAAATTGCTTAACTGTATAAGTCCACATAGATCTTGTTTTCCAAACACCTCTGTTCAGCTCCAGTCTACTCAGCTTGCTTGGCCAGAGCACATCCTTTTAAATACTGTGTCCCTCGACAATTCTCTGGTCTTTAATCACTGTCGAGTACTGCATTGCCATCTTGCTCAGTGTTTGCATTGTGCTTTTCCAGAGTGAATGAAAAATAACCTCTGAGCCTAAAGGGAGCCCCACAAACAAGGATGAGGAAGAGGCCAATTTAGGGGGGAAATTAGAGTGATGTTAAGAGGGGCAGCAGCCATGAGAATCCTGAAATTCCCTCCCAGGTCAGTCAGGTGTGACTACAGAACAGCAAGAGCTGATGGTGTTCTGCTGAGCCCAGGAGGAGTGTGTCTTATTGTCCTTCCTGCATACAAGTGTTCCTGGGATGGGAGACAGCTTCCTTAGATCCTGCCCCTAGCCATAAATTGTCTTACAGTCTGACATTCCAGTATCTTCATACAGAAAAAGAACACATTTCTCTCTTTTGTAGCCATGTGAAATATTAATATAGGATAAATTTATATTTGATCCTGGGGAGAGAACTAAAGGTCATTGTACCTTTGCTTTGCATTTTTTATGTAGCAATACCTCCTGGCCATAAAAGATAGGAATTTTCTGAATCATTAATGTGGGTTTGTCTTTGATTAATGCCTAAAATTTTAATTTTTTTTCTTAAAATAATAAATATTAAGATTTTTCATTCAGTGAATATTCTATAACTTTGAAATGTCTTTTAATTGATTCATGACAAGAAACTGAAATCCAAAAATATTTAATGGAGAAAGTATTCTGAAAATGTTTTCAGAACATAGTCTGCACGTATAATAAGACCATACTTATGGTCATAGACAGACATTTGTTTTGAATTTTCAGGCAAAAACAAAATAGTAGCATTGTAGTTTAAACTATTCCATTCATTTTCATGTGGGATCAGTATTCATAGACACATTTTATAATAGTTTATAGTCTACTGATTCCTCTGATTCACCATGGTATTTATTCAGAAGGAATCTTGTACTGTAGTAAAAGACTTTAAGGGATTCTTTTTCTTCTTCTGGGAAAACACAGAAATCTTACTTATAGATCCTGTGAGAAAGTCATTGATTTGGAAAGATAGTCAAGATTTTTTTTTTTAAAGAAATTATTAATATGGAATATTTAATTTTGGTTTTTATTTTTAATTTTGTTTTACTTATTCAAAACACAATATTCATAAAGCACCTAGTAAAGATACTGTATATCTTTTGATTCTCTTCCAACTTTCTTCTGATCACTGTACTTTATAATCCATCTCTCAATCTGCTGTAATATCTTGAGAAATTTTATGCTGAATAGTCTTAGATATAGACTGTTTGTGTCTAAAATTTGAAGAGTTCAAATATAATATGACCACCATTACAACACAGTGATTATTTGCAGCATGGCCTTTGACACCAATAGCAATAGTCAGTATTTAGATTTTTTAAAGCATCTATATGCATCTTACAGTGACATTAAATACATATTTGAAGCCACATATTTAGTGTTGGTATACAATCTGCATGCATATGCCTGCGTTTCTAAAATCAAGTTTTCTTTCGGTTAGAAGCTGATCATCTCATGGTATTTTTGGACTAACTATACCATCCAGCTCAAAATTAATTTCCTTAAGTAGCCTTCTCTCTCTTACTCTCTGGGAAGCATTTATTCCTTCCTCTCTGACTTCCAAGCTTTAAAAATTGTACATTTTCAGGAAAAATAATAGAACAAAGCTATTTCTATGATTTTATGCTTTCCTTTTCTGCACAAAGACCACCAAATGGCTGAGCTGGGTGTCTCCCTACTTCACTTCAATATCCCATTATTGTATCCCTTGTCCCAGTAAATACATGCACATTAACATTCACATACATCCCCTCCATGAGTCTGTGGTTAATTACCTCATTACTAGGAAACAAATATTCTGTCCTATAATTCTGAAGTATTATTCCACTTTATACATTTCTTAATCAAGATTAAGAGCAGATTTTCACTCTTTTTCGTTGCTTTGTTTTCTGATCACACATTAGATTATATCTTCACTCAACTCTTTATTTTCTTTTCTCATTAGTCAAAGGTAGAATAACCATTGTGGTCACAAGAATAAAATGGATCCATGTACTTTTCCTAGATTTCTTTGTTTCTTTCCATTAACCAGATTATACTTTATATTCATATCAATATTCCTCATGGAATATTAAAGGCATTTTAAACTATATTCTACAGTTTTCTAGAATTTTTTTTTTTTTTTTTTGCTTCAATTCAGGTTGCAATGTCATTCTTTTAGGGAAATTTTGCTCTCAGAGAAACTGACTTTACAAATATTCCATGTTTATAAGTACATTCCATGTTTATAAGCACCATCAGCATCAGTAATTGACCAGATCAGTTCTTGACACTTCATTCAAAGGCAGGTTAAGGTGCCTTTGGCACCCAGATATTTGTTAGTTCTCAGAAAACAAGAACCAGATGTTGTTGGAGTCTGTATGGACAAGACCTCTGTGTACATTCAGTTGATCTTCAGATATTAAATTTATTCGATTAACACTTTATTTCTTTATAGACCTAGGAGATTGTCCCGGAGGGTGGGGGGAAGGCATAATCTATGTTTGCCAATGAAGAATTTCTCCTCAAACCCCAGCACACCATAGCATCAGCTCCTGCAGATACTCCAGTGGTTCCAGAAGATAACCTGCAGTTATCTGTTTGGGTCCTACAATAACTGCATGCCCACACAACTTTATTTGGAACTTGCTCTTTCCAAAGGGTCTGTATAGTCCAAATTTATCAGCTTCTTTGAAATTCTCTCCGACATTGGACAGTTTTAAGAATAAAAATCAAAATAAATTATGGATTATTTTGAAACATGGGCATTTCAGTTTCTTATTCTTAGGCTGGAATTAAAAAAATATGTAAAAAGACAACTCTGGTTGTAGTATAATAGCTAAATTTCTTTCTAGTCCTTAACTTTTTTTTTCTAGAACATTTAAGCTATCAGAAGTGTTTGTCCTATACAGCAAGATCCTATCATCTGAGTGGTGACCTAGAGCTGAAAATAAAGCCAGCTTGTAGGACTGGCTTAAATTCTCCCATGAGATTTCCTTGCTTAAAACATCATTCTGTTACCTTTCAGTGTTCAAAAAATGACAACTTCCTTTTTCTTCCTTACTTTGAACTTAAGTCCCTGCTCCTTACCTGAGCCAACACAGCTGTTCCATTTATCTTCAGTTAGTGTATTCCCTTTGTCCTGATTTGCTGCAGCCCTGGTGCAAGTGTTACAGTCTCTGTGGAGTTGCATAGCGTGGCCATTACCTAAGCAGATTTTACTAAGTGCGGAGAATTTCTGTGATTCTTGTTTGCAACTTTCCCTCTCCACATGTCTCTTCTCACCTGTATAGTCCCAGCTACAGGAACCTATATACACCAGCTATAGGGGCGTTTTGGCAAGTATAATTTACTAGTAAGATTTTCAGAAATCCAGGTTTATGCTCACCTCTTCATTAAGCTTCTAAATGTCTAAAAATGTCTTTTCTTTCACCATCTTGCTAGAAACCTTAATCCTTCCCTAGGACTTGCACACTTTTTTCCTTCAGGAAGAGCTGCTCTAGGCTGGAGTATGTTACAATCAATAGAAGTAATGAAGTTTATGGCAGGTATAGAAAACGGCTAGCACATCCACTATGCTCTGCCATCCTCATATTGGCCTCATGCTGACAGCCTTAACTGGTTCCTCCTCTGGCTCAGCAATTCCATATAATTACTGCTCCTAACTCAGACAGTTGTTAATGGATCACATCCCACCTATTCTAAAGATCTGATTTCAATTTAAAAATGCAGATCACAAAATTCAGGACAAAGCAAGTTCAGACTGTGCTATAAGTCTTGTTAGTTGCAGGGATAGAGATGTGGAGACCCAAGGTATTGGAAAAGTATAGACAAATCCATAAATGTCATTCAACATTTTAAGCAAATGCTGCCAAAGCATCTGCTTCGGAAAGATCTGTTCATGTCAGAATAAAAGTGACACTGACAATTTAAGTGTTAAAATTTAAACTGCATTGACATGTTTGAAAAGATGAAAAAGAAATGTTTTGAAATGGACACTTTCATATTTCCAGCCTCATTATTTGGAATTCTGTTCAGGAAATGTTGCAAAATGTTTATGTTTTCTCCTGATTCAGGATGAAACAAAACTTTTGTATTCTGTTCGGTCCTTCTCCAGATGGGCTATGTCAAATCTGCATAAACACCAGAATGTGTCTATAAGATTTTATTGAAACAATGGAGCTCTGCAAAGAAGCAGAGAGTACTCAGTTAAAATCAAAATAATTTTACAAATCTCATTCTAAAAGGTGATTTAGAGCTAATGCTTAGAGGTCCCCAACATTATTTTGGCAGGAGTAATTAGCTGAAATTATGATATAGAAGTTATGATATAGAAAACTGTATTTCTAGGAGTTTTCATTACTACTTTATGCATTCCTTTCAACTCTTAAATAATCGGCAGTTGATCTTTGTGATTCATAGGCAAACACTGCTGCCTTTACTCACACACGTACCAGTGCATTCAAAGTCAGCACTAACTTGTGGTTGAGTCAGTCCAGCCAACCTGCTACACATCACTGAGCTCGTGGCTATGTGCATGTTATTAACACTCTTTGTAACCAAGTGAACCATTTGTGAATATGGTCATTTACTCCTTGAAAGACTTGCTTTTGAAAAAATGCAGCTTAGCAGTAGTTTGAGATCTAATTAATGCTCTGAGGGACATACACTCAGAGCCTCAAGTACGATTTATTTTGGTGCTCAAAGCCATCTATGCTTGAAGTTCTATATAAGCACATGCAGTTGAACATGCCAGACGAAAGGGCTAGTGAATTAGGTTTCTACATTTAATCAGTGTGAGGTCTCTGAAAAGTCTGACTGTGAACTTGTATGCCTGGAAAATTTGCCTTGCTGATGTGCTGGATCTGCAGCTCCTGCATCGTCCATTCCCTGCTCTTCCTCTTGCAGAGGCTGAAAATTATACTGAATTTCAGCACTGTGACATGTCTGTGTAAAGCTGCTCAGAGAGAAACATCTAGTTTTTCTTCCACTTGTTCACTAAGGATTTTATTTAACAGAAGACAGAAAGCCTCCAAAGGCAGGATTGAGGCCTGAGGCACCTGCCTGGCTGATGTCTTGGATAGATCTGCCGGGAGTGGGCCGGAGAAATGTAGCAGGCATTACTAACCACATCCTCCCCATCAATTCACCTGCTGTATCTGAGTAAAATTTTTTGACCTGGTAAAATATTTCTTCCAGTCTCCACCGGCTGAGCTTGTCATATAATGTTCGCAGCCATCAAGTGTGTAACTTCCTCAGGGAAGCACAGTAAGAGATAAGAGTCGCCATGGGGGACTAAAAGTGCAACTCTGTCCTCTGACATTTTGTAAAGTTAAATTATAGGGGCGTTATCTTTTGTATTTTATTTCATTTATTAGGCAGCGCGGGTGCTGCTTAATGGGATGCAGTCACTGAAGTAAATAATCCCGTGGGATGCTTATTTGTTCGTATTAACGCAGGAATTCGAGCTCGGATGTGATTTATGTAGACACTCGTGTTAAAGGAAAAAAAAAAAAAAAAAAAAAAAAAAAAAGGTGGCTCTGCCAAGGGAACAAGGCAAGGCGTTCGCCAGCCGGCGGCGGGGACGGAGTTTCGCCACCGGCTCTCCCGGTCCCTGCGCCGCCCCGGCTCCGCTCGGCGGCCCCCGCCAGGCCCGGGGCAGCGGCGCCGCGCGGGAGCGCCCCGCCCGCGCGGTGGGCGCGGGGGCGCGCGGGGCCCATATCCATAGTAACGGCGGGGGCCGGGGGAGGCGCCGCGGCAGCTCCCGCCCGCCGCAGCCGGGACCGCACCGAGCCGCGGTGAGCGCGCGCGCGCGCGCCCGTCCCGCTCCGCCCCTCCCCCCCCCGCGGGCAGCGCGGCCCCGGGGAAAGCGGGAGGGGGCTCGGGGGGGGGGGGGGAGCCGGCGGGGGCGCGCGCGGCGGCGGCCGGACGGACGGGGAGGGCGGCGGGGGCTCCGGTGTGCGCGGCTCCGCGGCGCTCTCCCTGCCTGACTCACCGCGGGGCGCGGGGAAGATGCTCAGCGCGGAGGGGTAGCGGCTGCGGAGCAGACGTCGGGGCCCCCTCTCTCCCCTCCCTCCCCGCCCCCGCCGGGCTCGGCACCTCAGCCCGCCGCCGCCGCCGCTCCTAGGTGAGACCGGGGGCCAGGGGAGGTGCTGGGCGAGCTAGGGGGGCCGGGCACGGGGCCACCGGGCACCGCCCCCGCCCCGCCGCGCAGCCCGGAGCGGGAGCCGTTCCCCCCCGGCCCCGGGCGCAGGGAAGCGCCGGGAGCGGACCCCGGGGGACGGGCGGGCGGGAGCCCGCGGCGCCTGCGGTTGCTGCGTTCGCAGGATTATGTCAAGCCGAGCCGGAGCCGCTGGGGCGAGCGGCGAGCGGCAGCTCCCGCCCGGCGGCGCTGCGGGGCGCCGCGCTCCGGGGCGGGCGGGGGTCGGCGGGGAGGCGGCCACGGGGCAGCGGTGGGCGGCGGGGCGGACGGAGTTTGTGCCGCCTGACGGAGCCGGTGCTTGCGGCCGGTGAGTTCTCACCGGGCCGGCGTGGCCTCGGGAACAGGGCGTCACGGACAGCCCAGCCCGCCCCGGTGCGCTCCCTCCGAGCCGTCCGGAGCGGTGATTAATCCCGGGGGCGGGGGGGGGAGCTGGGCACCCACCTCTTGCGCCGCACGGGGGGGCGGCAGCGCGGCGCGCAGAGTCCGCAGCAGCGGCTGTCGCGGGGGGGCCGTGTCCGTGTGCGCGCTGCAAAAAGATGTGTTTGCTTGGGGCTGGTAACTTGGCCGTGGTGTGCCCTGGTCCGAAACTTGCTAAGCGAGGTCTCGCCTGCACGGCACCGCTGGTTGTCCGCTCGGTATTTCAGGAACGCTAGTTGGGCGAACGGTTGTGGGGAAAAAAAAAAAAAAAAGGACAAAAGGGATGAAAAGCAGAAGTGTGTAAAGATCAGAATGATGTTTTTTGTTTCCGTATTTCAGAAAAGACTCATGTTTAAAAAATACACAGTAACGAACGGGTATTGTACCCTACGGCGACAAAGCAGTATTGGTACTGGGAGACAGACGGTACCTGAGAATTTAATTTGGAATTTAGTTTGCTGCACACGTGCAGTAACAGTTTTCCTGAGCATTTTTAGCATGTGGAGTGATGCATGTTGCCATGTGCCTTGCAAAATTCCTTTAGCTGTGCGAGCAGTGGCAATGTGTGCCAACATGCACAAAATCAAGGTGTACTCCATACCGTTAAGAGCAGCGGTGCTAATGAGAAGGGCTACACTGTCCGTCTGTGACAGGATTACTGATAGAACATATCTTATTTTAAAGAATGTTTTAACTTGTTCCTTTAACGAGGCACAAAATAGTGTTAGACTCTGGCATGATGGATAGTAACTTGCCATTTGAATGCACTTTAAGGACCAATTTGTGTCCTCTTCTGTATATGCTAAAATATAATATATAGTCACCTGCTAGAAAAAAAAAACTCAGTGGAAGGTTGTTCATATGACTATTTTTCCTGTATAAATGTCATCATAAATTGTAAGCACTCATGTGAAGTTGATACTTGTTTGCTCAGTACAAAGCCTTGATCCTGTGGTGTATAATTAGGATAACGAATTAAAGCTTCGTTCTGGTGGCATTCTAAAAATTTCAGTGGTGCTCTGAAAAAAATGAAGAGTAAGTGATTTTAGCAGAAAATTTTGGTCTGTTGTCAGTTGCTCATTAAGAGATCTGTTCTTTTTGATACATGAGTATAATGCATACGGGCTGCTGTTGTGCCATCGCTCACACAACCTCTTAACTTTACACACCTGAGAAGTTCCATTCCAAGACTTTCTGCAAATGGTTGACAAATGAGGACTGGAAGAGCTCTCTGATGTATTCGAAGTAAGCTCTGCTTTCTGTACTTTTGTGAGCTCCTTTATAGTTTTTTTTCCGGAGAAAGGAGATGTGATAGTCAGAAAGAGATAAATTTATCCAGTAAGAAGGCAAATTAAAACCAAATTAGGGAAAATTAAAATATGTACTATACATATTCATTCTACTTAGGAGGCATTGAAATGCAGTACCCCAAAATTAATTCAGAAAGCTGAGGGTCTGCTGCTTTTCCTCTTAGCATTTTTCTTGGGTAGGGGGGAGGGAAGAATGACACCTCTAGCTGGAAGTGGGCACATGGAGTTAAAAAGGGAGGGTAGAGGATGTGAAAATTTGGAACAGAACCAGCAATGAAGCCGCCATCAAAGGTGGCTGCACTGAAGTAAGAACCTAAAGCAAGCTGGCTCTAGGTAAAAGTTTTGCTGCTGAGGAACTTAAGAGGGAGCTGTGACCTGGGTCAGACATGATTTCATTTACAGTCCAAGAAAAAGACACTTTAATGTCAAAGGAATCAGAATTAAATGACAGAAATGTTAATTTCAATTTGTTTCTATCACTCAGGAGGATGGAGGTTTTGCTTTAACATTGAACAATTGGCATTTTGGTAAGGATCTTTGTATTTATTTGTTACATGTTAGTGATAGGCATAGTGAATAATATTCTTCACAAATAGTAAATTCCCTCCTTGCTTTGGGCAGACTGAGAAACTGTCGAACCTTGGACTTAAGCTCTTTTGGCTCTGGGTCCTGAGACCTGCTTTGCATGCAGACTGCAAGTTAAAGCAGAGATGAGAGTGAGTGGCACCATTCTGGGTCCAAGTTTATTCATCTGCCAAATACCAATCATGACTAGATTTTTTTCTGATGATCCTATTATCATAATGCTTTTCTTATTAAATGTTGAAATTTTATATTAATCTTCCAAATCAGCACTCGTTGTGATGACCTGGCCAGTTTTTACTCTGAGAGATGTGATTTTTGTGTTTGTACATTAGAGAACATATCGGCTTATGCTAGTTCACATTTTCAATGTTGTCTTCACAGTTCTACAAGCTGCAAGCTTATTTTTAAGAAATCACATCAAATTCTGGAGAATAACACCTTCAGAAAATTGTACCATACTGGCAGTCTTTACGATCCAATGCAATTTTTCCCTTTGTGTAGGCAATAACAGAGGGCTGCTTGTACTTGATTTTTTGGTCCATGTGCCAACTATGCCAGCTTGTCTACAAGACAGTAGTCATGGTTCCAAGTTTCAAGGGGTTATGCTTCAGATAAATATGGCTTTGACAAGGTAATTAAGCAAGGAAAGTTGTTTCATTGTCTTAGTTTGCTTGCTGTCTCTATCCATAGACTTTCTGTATTTTTTTGCCTATAAGGAGAAATCAAAAGGTGGTAAGTTTGTTAGAGGATTTCAGCATGTTATGCTGAGTGTTTTGGGCACTGCAGTTCAAAGATGCAGGTCTTCACATACCTTATACTGCTTAGCTCTGTGATAGAGTATCAGTCTGCACCTATGTTTGAATTGCTCTTAGAGATTGTCTTGTTTTATGGATAACATGTAAACACAGTGGGGCATTTTTGGGTCAGTTTCAGTGGTCATATTGCTTTCAATACGGACTTATATACTGCCAAGTATTCTGGGACAAGAGGAGATACATGGTGTTCAGTTTTGGTTGTTTTCCTTCTTTTCTATTTATGTACTCTGGTGCAGTAGAATTTTTCTAAAAGTCCTTCAGTCAGGTAGAAACATTTTTTCCTCTCTCCAAAGATTCTTCATTTTAAAAAACCCTCAAATTTGGCCTGGATTCACTCTGACAAACTTGAGCATAGTGTTAAAGGATCTTGTTGACATTGTAACCCTGCAATTAATTTCTCTGAAGCGAAGTATCTTGCAGCATTTCAGACGGCTTCATGTTAGCTGCAGATAGCAATTGTTGTCTGGCCTTAGGAAGTGATGATAGAACAAACCTTAACCAAAGGAAAATCTCCAGGTAGATAGTCTCTCTTCCTTGATAAAGGAATGGTCATTCTTGGTTGAAAAGTGCTGGTACATCTCCTGGAGATTGTCTCTGTCCTCTGATCACAGAGTCAAAGAGGTTCTTATTGTCATGAAAATGCTCAAGCACAGAGAAAAGTCAGGACCATATCCGTTCTTCCTCCATTCCTTCCTTATTGCCTTCAGCCTCTAACTGGTGGGTTATTCCTAACTCTGTCGACTGAGAAACATCTTGGAGTTTTGCAATGCCTTTCGTAAAGGCAAATGATATGTGGTCCTTGCTTGGCCCAATCTTTGGGTGTGGATAGTATCTTCAGGGTATCTCAAGAGGAATAACAAGAACATAGAGTCTGCAGGGTTATCAGTGTTAACAATACCCACCATTGGTCTCTTTTTCATTACTACTCAAATCCCAGAATATCTATGCCCTGAGAACTGAGTTTGGGTTAAAGTCAAATGCCTGAAACACAGCTTGATCAAGAGAAGAGGTAATAAACAATGACAGTGTATCTGAGGATCTTCTAAAATCTCTGGCTGTGCTGTCACTTGAGGGCACTTGCTCAATGTTAGAAAGCAGTCTTCAGCACTGGAATATACTCACTCTGTGGATGGTTAAGACTGTACTTTTTTTTCCCTTGTGAATATTCATATCTTGGCTTGTTTCCAAGGCTTGCATGATCCCTTGCTAAAAGAAGAGTACCTTTCCTTTAGGAAAACCAACTGGAAATTCCAGCTGGTTCAGAACTAAGTAACTGTAACCATGCTGTTTTTTCTAAATGTACCACGCATACCATAGGCTTATCAGCAGTGCTTGAAATACGTGTCTGCTGGGGTCTTGGGAAGCTTGGGATGAAAGTTCTTTCTCCCAGGCCTTTGTCTTTGGAGTTTGCTCTTTCTAGAAACATGAAATTGGGACATGTTAAAAAAGCTATGCCTTTTTCTTCCTTTTTCTCGGCTTTTTGATGCAGGAAATCAACGTGATTTATATGACGTTTGTTACATGTAATTGGTTTGTTCTTCATTCTGTTCTTGTTTCCTGCAGTCATCAAACATTGAGAGAATTTTTCTATTGTTTAGAATGTGTTAAGTTCTGAGGCTGTAAAAAGGCTAAATTTAATAAAAGCTGCAATAATAGCAGATGAAGTCAGCAGGGAGTTTTGCCTCTTTGACAGAAGATTTTTAGACCATTGTTTAAATTTTGAAGTTCTTTTTTCCAGAAAGTGCTTCTCTGCAGCGAAGAATAAGCATTTCGTTTTGCAGTACATTTAAACATCATGAAATGTGAAGGTGATAAACACTTGTTTTGCTTGTCCAATTGTAGATGATTGTCTAAATTCTTCAGCTAGTTGACTGGTCCTCCTGGTGCAGACTGGGGTCAGACCTTCAGTGCTTATGGGTATTTGCATGTGTGCTGCCTTAGTTGGTTCTGTGTACTTTGAAGTAAAGCTTTTGCAGTGATATCAGTGCGAATATATGTCTCTTTTACCATGGGTATACTGAAGATAATTTCTTTCTTCTTCATGAATCTGTTCAGTGAAGAACACTAAGTATCTCAATACAATGATGGTACGAGCCACTGGTAAATTGGTGAGCCACAAAAATGTTTGGGTGTAATTATTCCCAATAGAGGAAAATGCGAAATCAGTTACAGTGTTCATCAAGAATTATTATATAATACTAAAATGTGAGTTTAAGTATGTCTGTATGCATGTATAATAGGAATAATTTTAATTCTAGAAGTTTTGCTGTTTAATGTGTGATCATCTCACTGTTCTCAAGCTTCATCTTAACCCACTGAAACTGATATTAAAGCTCTCAATAATTTTGAAAATAATCATTAAAAATGTGTGTAAAAATAATCTAGTAAATTCTTACTGTTTATGCAATCTTAGATAATGTTACAGCATAAATAGATACACTGGTAAATGCCAGTTTGCAAATAGTTAAAACACTTAATTTTTAAGTTAACTGAAAACTGGCTAATTATCTCCTTCAGGATCCCATAATCTAAGAGCTGTTATGCCACTGTTGTGCTTTGTTAACACTTTTGTTTTCCAGGAATATTTTCATACATAGTTATAAAACCTTGGAAAAGTGTTACTTTGTTAATAGTGTAGCCACCTGGAAAGTACATTATTAATGAGTACCCAATTGGTCTGTGAAGCACCTGTGTTATTATTATACATATACAAAATCAAAATACATAGAACTTCAGTTTTCTGTACCAATATTAATAAACCACCACAGAGGTAAGTGGATATTAGAGTGAATAGTCACACAGAAAAATACTTCAGCAAAACCTAAGGGAAGTATTCTATGATTCATTGTATTTTTACTGAAGCCATTATGAACTGGATGTAAGTTATTATTTTTCTTTAAAATCTGAGTGTGGTAGGGATTCGGCTCTTAGCACTAGCGAGAAACAAGAATTCAAGGATTTCCTTAGGCTTTTGTGAGTACTTCTCAATTCTAATCCATATTATGCCTAGCTTGGGTGTTTCAGAAGCAAAGATTGGCTCTACAGGAAGCACATTATAAAAAAAACTTCCAAACCTCATCTTCATTAAAAATTCACATGAAAGTGTTATGTTTAACAGGTGTTGACAGGTTTAAAAACCTGTTGCAGTAGCCATTTCCTAGGGATTTCCCCACTGCTTATTAATTTAATTAACTAACTATCCATGTCATTTTTACATTATGCAAAATGACAATACATCTTTAATATTGTTTCTGTACTGCAAAGTTGCACTTCTTTAAGCATTAAAATATGGAAAGAACATTAAATACTACAACTGTCATTTTTTGCTTGAATTCTATTGATCCTAATTTTTGTTGTTTTCATGAGTATCTTTAACTTGTGTGACCCTTAGCACAAGATACAGATTTTGGAATCATTATGTGGTGGTGTGACTTGAGTGCTACCAAACCACTGCCTGCACTAAACAATCTCAGCACTCTTCCAGACAGCTCCATACTTGTCCTTTAAATACTTTGTGTATGTATTAGTCACAGCACAATAATAGCAAGTTTAATTGTTTAATGCTGTCCACATCGTGTTCCTTTCACAAGCATCCACCAAGCAGTGCAGGATAATCTTTGGGCTTGCCTGGATGAAACATGCCCTTTACAGCTGTAATTCTTGGCTTTGCCCATTCCTTGCTGTTACCATTTTTGTTCCTTACAGAGCTGTCCGGGGCTAAGCAGCAGCTCTGCAGTGATATACACAGGGAAGTGTAGGGGCAGAAGGAAGCATGATGTACCCTGAGGGCTTGCACTCAGAGGTTTTGAACACAGTTCTCAGCTAGTGAAAATCATCATAGCACCATTGGTTCTGTTGATTGCACATGCATGTCTCAGGTACCTCCTAAGAAATAATCTTCCTGGATACTGGGAAGAAGGACAAGCAATGGAGTATGTTCAGTTCTCACTGTGGTGGAGAAGCATTTGGGCTGCTTCATATGTACCTTTTGGAAGATAGCAAGAATCTTCCGATTGCTATCACAGTCATGAGAGCACTGACACTGAGAGAAACCCTGTGGGGTCTTGCTGAAGATGCTGTCTTTTAATGTGATTTTGTTTACTTTTTGATTCATTTGCATTGACCAATTAATTGATTAAAACTTCAAAGAAAATGAAATGTTGAAGAGGAAACTCAATATGTGGTTTTCAAAGGGAAAGGTGCCTTTAGAGGAAGTGTTAGTATAGTTTATATTCTCTGTAAATGCTCAGCTGTGGAAATAGGAAACTGACATTATGTGATCCTGATCTGGAAAGCTTGGCTGAAGAGTGTTAAGTTTCCCTTTGAAGTATATTTCACTAAATACGCCATGTTCTACTGTATATATAAGCAAGTGGTGTTCCTAGGTTGAAAATTTTGTTGAAATCCTTTGGCCTTGATATTTAAGGGCAATATTGCAGGCTTACACTTCTGTAATAAAAACATTGTTAATGTTAATTTAAAAATATATGCAAATCATAGCTCTCCAAAATAGCAATTTTTTTCCCCATTTAAGTAGTTGACTGCATTGAGATTTTAGTTTTGGTTATTAGAGGGACTGAAGACTACTGTAGTTAACAGAAGATTGGGAAGCTCTTTTATTTTTTGAACAGTTTCCTAAATACTTCCACAAGTAAAGCAAAGCTGCTACTTCCTTCTGCTGACTCTCAGTATGGTGCAGCATCTAATGGGTGTGGTGCCTGAGGACTTGGTGATGCCCATAGTGGTCAGATCACCTCAGCTGAGGACAGCTTGGTCAGACTGGGAAGTGACTGATTTCTTTGGTGTCTGGGATTTGTAATCTATGCTGGGATCTTTGAAAGAGAAAGATCCTGTTTTATCTGCAGAGCATCGCAGAGAATTGGTTTTTAAAAATGTCTTTCTTGACTTACGGTAGAAAAAATTAGACTTCACGTGAAAAAATTTCTTCTGCAAAAGCAGTTTAGAACAGAAGTACTGTAAAATAAACAACCTGAGTTAGAAGCAGTGAATAAATGCAAAACAGCAGTCATCTTTCCATGTTGTTTTTACACTGACATGCACCCTGCTTTGAGTTATGTAACTTAAGTAATAGGATTGTTCTTTGACCTTCATAATCTCTTTCTATACTGGAGGTACAAATACTCACGTTAAGTAAAATTTCTTCTTTTCTAAGCAGTCTTCACTTTTAGTTATCCGTATGTGATGATGATTTTATACTGTAACGCAAAACTGTTGATTCATGGAAGTAATCCTGTGTTCATGCATTATACAAAAGCTATATCTGGTATTGTTGCTATTGCTAGGGGCTGATGTGTCACATTTTTATAAATCTTGTTTTTAGAATATCTTATTTCAGCCACCACAGCCCAGTTCTGCTTAAAACCCTGTTATGTTGATCCTAATACAGTGATGACATAACTAAGAGAGTGAGGGGGCTTATTAAAAACTAATAATATCCCTGAAGTATTATTTTAATATATTAGGAATGTAGGAAATCCTTACCAGTCAGGTATTCCTAAAAAGGTTGATTTGAATGTGTAAATTAAGTGGAATTTAGCAGTTTTGGTTTATCTTATTTTTTTTTCTTCTACTTCCCCCCTGTTTTTTAAGTCTAAGTTTATACTTCTATATTATGGATTTTATACTTCATTATTCACATCTGCCATTCCCAAAAAACAAATCCTGATCTTTTGCCCTGATACATGATCTTTTGCCCTGATACTCTGTGCTGCTCTGTGGGTGAAGGAGAGGTGGTGCTGCCTTTCCAGAGTGTGTGTGGAGAATCCTCTTAACTGATGGTCTCCAAGATGGATCTCACCATTCGGTTTCCCGTTGTTCCTCCTGTTCCTGACTTTTTACCTCAGCACAGGGCCCAGGGATGAGACAAAGCTCTGAATCTCCCTGCCTGTGGGAGGAAGCAGGTGGTTGAAGCTTAACTAAGTCTTGAATCATCCTCATATCCTATGGATTCAAAATGAGGATTAGGGCATCATAGTATAACTTCAAGTCACTCCTTGTCACACGTTACTGTGGTCAGCAGAGGGTCTAGTCCAGCAGTATGAAGACTAACATAACTGAGTTCGGTTTAAAGGTTTTCATGTTGCTGAATTCATGGATAAAGCAGCTTGAATTTGGCTCAAACATTAATGGTGTGTGTGAGTGCATAATCAAATTTGAAAGTATTTGCATAATTACTGATATATTGGAGGCATTTAGAGACCTGTCACACATTATTATGCTATCAAACATGATACCCTTTGTAGACTGTGACACATGGAGTGTTTTTGTTTATGCTTTTGACATACTACAAAAGATTGTATGATGTATTCAGAAATTACATTGACATTATAGCAGTCTGTGTCTCCCTTTTTCTACACAGTTTTTCAGAGAGAAGAACGTCAATCATGGTTTTCTATAATCTGAAAAGGGATAAAAGTTGAGTTTGTTAATCATCATAAAAAATTATATAAAGGAGTTTTTTTCTGCTTCTTAAAGCTATGACAAAGAAGACTTCTTCCTCACTCTACAGTACTCTGTATGTACATGCTGTGAAGATTGAAAGTTACGGAATTTACTAAATTGTGAACAGGAGTAGTTGAAAACAGTAATTTTAGTGTTTTGTGTTTGTAGTCTGGAAAACAGTGATGGCAGAATGGAATAGAAACTTCAGGTCTTCAGGATTGATTCTGGATACTGTATTAATTGGACCATAATCAAGGTTTTAATTACTACAGTTTGGTTTTGTATTCTGGTATCTTCTTCCACAGACAAGAATTCAGCAGTCATATTCTTTAGATTTTGATAGTGCTGGTTTGAAAGACTGAAATACTGCCTGCTAATGGGGTAGGATTATTTTCTTTTCTGGGATACAAGACTTACTGTGCTACATTTGTGAGGATTCTGTAAAGATACTGTTCTCTGTTATACTCAGGTGCAGGCTGGGGAACTTGTGTAATCCAAGGACTCCATGTGGAACTTAACTCCACCCTCCCTAATGTATCGGGGAGAATTTTTGATGGTTATGTGTGTTTTTCTTAGGTATGTACATTACAGGGACTATGCAAATCAGAGCAAAGGGCATGTTAGTTTTTAAAGAGTGCATCTCGACATCAGCTTGAAAATGTAATATTCCTATTATTTAACTGAATATCTAAAATGTATGGAATTGGTGTGTTCTGAATTGTATATGTGTCCATAGCATTGCAGTGCTTGGTCAATGAGAACATTCTGGTAGGTGCCACTTGGTAGAAAGCTCTTGTGCCAAATGTCAAAAAGTGTGAGTGGCTGAAGGCAGGTAACAACAACAAAGGGGGTTTATAAGAAGGCTGCAGAGAGACTCTTTGCAAAGGTCACATAGTAATAGGACAAGGGGGAATGACCTTAAGGTGAAGGAGGGTAAGTTTAGATTAGCTATTAGGAAGAAATTCTTTACTGTAGGGGTGGTGAGGTACTGGAACAGGTTGTCCAGAGAGGTTGTGGACTCCTTATCAGTGGAGGTGTCCAAGACCAGGCTGGATGGGGCCCTGAGTTACTTAATAGAAGGTTGCCTGCCCATGGCGGTAGAGTTGGAACTAGATGTTCTTGAAAGTCCCTTCCAACCCAAAATATTCTATGATTCTGTCATAGCAAATGTGTCTCATCAGTAGCTCTGTGTTGCCACAAAAGATATTGCAAAGTCATCTTTGGTTTTTTTGAGCAGTAAGGAGTGAGAGAGCAGGGTCTCCGAGGCATTGGCTCAACTAAAGCGAATGTTCCTTTATGAAATCACTCCAGTTGCTCTTATTTCAAGCCTTCTATAGAAGACTAGAAAAGATGATGTTAGTCTACTACAAATAGCTTCAGTATCAGTCTTTGACTTCTGATTTTGTAAGAGTAGTAGATTCAAATACTTCTGTTCACTGTAGTGAATCATCCATCTGAGGCAAGGATGTCTTCTACCAACCAAACCAAGGCTTTGTTTGGTGATAGGGTTCATAGGATTGATTGCTCCTCCAAAGTAAAACAAATCCCACTGGAAAGCAAGAATAATTTCACCAGGAGCACTTGGTCCGTGATGAAAGTGAAAATGTTTTTCTGGATGAAGTAGATAAGAAATTAAGTGATGCTCATTTCATACACTTTTATCCTAAACTACTGACCTCCTCTTAAGCAGTCCTGAGTTTCTGTCAGCTCAGTAACAGTCCTGGCCTTTCATCTGCCTGTTTAGGGTAATACTATGTGTGTGATTATTATACAGTTACGGTTTTGAGGGATTTATTCCCTGTGTTTGCTCTGCTGCCTGAACCATACCTATCCTAGGAGTTGATTGCAGTATTTATCAAAGCTATGGAGCCCCCATTGAAGCCATCTGTAGGTAGTGGTTGTGCCATCTGTCACTAAAGACTGTGTTCCAGAGGGAGAGACAATATGCACAGACTTCGTCATGGAAAACCTGTAGGGTACGGTCTCTGATGTTTGCTTTATCCTTCTTTATGTATAAGTTCCAGTGTTACACTAACGTCTAAAATCTTTATTGCAAGAGGCTTTTTGAACACCACGGTAGCTGATACTTCATCCTTGCCCCCTCTGTATGCATTATGCATTTTGCTGAACTCCACACATTCCTCTGGGAGGTGCACTATGATCCCTGGTTGGTAAAGACTGCAAGAGTAGTAAAAAATGAGCAACACCAAGCTGCAAAAAAAATTCTGACTGGTATATAAAGCTCAGAGATAATGGCAAGAACCACAAAAACTAAGGTGCCTTTGGGTGCAAGCATACAATTTTCTGAATATTTTTGCTATGAATTATCAAGGATTACAGCAGCAGCAGATGTTCGAGGCAGCATGATATGGATTGTGTATACCTTTGTGCTATGATTAACTGAGCCAATATCCTTGCATGCTAAGAGATAGGTGACTTCAAAAAGTTTCAAGAGAACATTATCAGAATATATCAGGAATGCTTTCCCTAAAGATGTTGCTACCAAGAGCACCATTCAAAATTTTTGTGCGGTGTTTAGTGATCTTCTAATTTGTGAGTAGAAGTAGTGGCATGTGATTAGCCACTAAATTTTAAGTGGAATTTGCATTATCTTAAGATGTATCTCATGTTGTATCTGGGGGCAATGTGATGACCTAGACAATACTGTATGTGGGAACCTACTAATGAAACTGTAGGCCTTCAGGACACCAATTTTCATGACTGCATATTCTCTCTATTGCAAAAGCTTAATTGCAGTCCTTGTCATAGGGAAGGATATACCTTCATACTTTGTGCTCATGTGGCCATGAATCCTTGTGCTGCCTCTTTCAGCTCTGAGTAAAGCATGTACCAGACACATGCTGGTAACCACAGAGTTCAGAGGCTGCTATCAGATTTGCGCGTTGCCCAGCTCTGTAGCTGATCCACACAAGTAGGACTCCTGAGCTACTCTTATTTGTTTTTGTCCACGCAGTGCTGGCAATCTGTCAGAAACAGACATGAAATATAAAGCAACAAAGTAGTGGGGCTTTTAGTACATTTTTTTTTTTTAATGCAACACAGGAACATTTTGTACGAATGACAGCACCCTAAAAAGAGATATTGCATCAGTAAGAGGCGATACTATGCACTGCTATGTTAAATGGGAGAGGAACTGATTTAGCATAAGCAAACGAACTTTAAACAAGCCCTGCGATACCTATTCCTATTCTGTTACAGATCAGATGTTGCATTAAGAGCCTGTCATGACTTATGTGTGTTATGGTTGTGTACTTATTGTATGTATTAAAATATTCCAAGAAATACATAGCAAGAACATTATACTGTCAGCAAGAGGTTATGCATGTTTAATCAAGACCGAGCTTCTGAAAATACTCATAAAATGTGGATGATCAAACATTTTATTTAAGTATTGAATTTAAGGGCATTTGAGTGAATTAATCTTTGTTCTTTATGGATGTTCTCTCAATATGAAACAATGGGAATATACAAATATATATATATTTCCTTTTTTATGTATTTTTTTTGCACTATAGCAAGGACTTGCTTTGTTGCTAGGTAACAAGGTATTGCTTTATTTGCAGGAGCAGTAGCTGAGTTGATAGTGGAGGCAATGACTTATATGCAATGTATTAATATATACTGGAGCAGTAATAATAATTATTGAAATTGCTTATTTTTATATGCTCCATGCCATGGAAATCATATATAATCAGTTCATTAGAATATTTCCTTCTACTATGTAGAATAAATGCTTAATTACTAAGAATGTCCAGTTATTTAGTAAAGCACCACAATCTGTATCATTTATTTAGTGTCTTAAAATGGGTTCTTTCAGATACGTAACAAGTAGTAAAGTGCTACCAAAATAAGGGAATTTATAAGGTGCAGCTATAATTGTCCATTCATAGCTTTTTTGGCCTTTCACAGACAAGCTTGCTTTTTCAGCAGCAATACATTTTCCTCCAGGGATCAAGGCCAAACCTGCCAGTCACCAGGGCAGAAGCTGGCTCCTTTCCTGTGGCAGGCTGCCATCTCGGTTCTGCCTCCAAGAAGACCAGCAGGTGGTCCCCAGGCCACTCCACTGCCTCCTTTCTCACACAAGTCTGGAAATTCAGAGTGGTCACATTTGCCTTCAGGGTAAATGCGAATGCCACCTGCTGCCACTGATGGCATGGTGACTGGACTAGGTGGTGCTGGATGCTGTATCCATGGCCAAAATGTCACTGCTGTTCATTTTGCTCAGTTTTTCTGCTGTTTGTGGGAGGGAAGCATGTACAGTCCTGGTGGAGTCCCCATTGACTTGATGCTCGCTCCTCTTGGATCAGTTTACTCTTAGCCAGGTAAGCACCTTCATCCCTGTCTGTTATGTGAGATACCAGGTCTCACTAGTGTCCATGGATGCAGGAAGACTGTTTGAGTATGTGGAGGAGGATTTCTGTGGTCATGCTGAAGCAGAAGCTTAAAGTTGTTCTTTCATGGTGGTGGAAGCCATATTGACTCAGAAGAAAGTTGTCTTCAGCATTAGCCAAATTAGTGAATGTGGTATGGCTGAACATTTTTTAGTATGATTCATGGAACCCTAGAATATCCTCAATGGGAAAGGACCCACACAGGTCCTTAAAAGTCCAGCTCCTGGCTCTGCACAGGACCATCCTCAAGAGTCACACCCTGTGTCTGAGAGCATTATCCAAATGCTTCTTGATCTCTGTCAGGCTGGTGCTGTGACCATTTCCCTGGTGGTTCCAGTGCCCAAACACCCTCTGGGAGAAAAATCTTGTCCTAATACCTAACCTGAAACTCTCCTGACTCAGCTTCAGGCCATTCCCTTGGGTCCTGTCACTGGTTACCAAAGACAAAAGATCAGTGCCTGGCCCTGTGCTTTAATATGAGTCACCCATGCCTAAATTTTTGACACCTTTCCTTCTTGCAAAAAAGAAGGAAGTTAATAATAAATCACATGTATAATCCTGCAATTTTTGTAGTAAAATTGACTTTTTCCCCATGTCAATCAGTTTTTAGCAGCTGCAACTCTTTTTAACCTGCAGGATTACCTGTTAGACTTTCAGCTTTGGTTCCAGATATTCACATGCGGCTCCAGAAAGCTGCAGTTCACCTCCACTCCACTCACAGAAATTTTCTCACCCTGGTGGT